>NC_134833.1:9071342-9156306 GCF_004210375.1 Tachypleus tridentatus
AACAGTAAAACTAAGATATTACCAATAATACATAAACAGTAAAACTATGATACTTCACTCACAATATATAAACAATAAAACCATGATACTTCATTCACAATACATAAACAGTAAAACTATGATACTTCACTCACAACACACAAACAGTAAAACTATGATACTTCACTCACAATACACAAACAGTAAAACTATGACATTTTACTCATAATACATAAACAGTAAAACTATGATACTTCACTCACAATACATAAAAACAGTAAAACAATGATACTTCACTCACAATACATAAACAGTAAAACTATGATACTTCACTCACAAAATACAAACAGTAAAACTATGATACTTCACTCACAAAATACAAACAGTAAAACTATGATACTTCACTCACAAAATACAAACAGTAAAACTATGATACTTTACTCATAATACATAAACAGTAAAACTATGATACTTCACTCACAAAATACAAACAGTAAAACCATGATGATACTTCACTCACAATACACAAACAGTAAAACTATGATACATCTTCATTCACAATACATAAAAACAGTAAAACTATGATACTTCACTCACAATACACAAAAAACAGTAAAACTATGATATTTCACCACAATACAAAGACAGTAAAACTATGATACTTCACTCACAATATATAAACAGTAAAACTATGATACTTCACTCATAATACACAAACAGTAAAACTATGATACTTCACTCATAATACACAAACAGTAAAACTATGACACTTCACTCACAATACATAAACAGTAAAACTATGATACTTTACTCACAATATATAAACAGTAAAACCATGATACTTCACTCACAATACACAAACAGTAAAACTATGATACTTTACTCATAATACATAAACAGTAAAACTATGATACTTCACTCACAATACACAAACAGTAAAACTATGATACTTCATTCACAATACACAAACAGTAAAACTATGATACTTTACTCATAATACATAAATAGTAAAACTATGATACTTCACTCACAATACACAAACAGTAAAACTATGATACTTCACTCACAATACACAAACAGTAAAACTATGATACTTTACTCACAATACATAAACAGTAAAACTATGATACTTCACTCACAATATATAAACAATAAAACCATGATACTTCATTCACAATACATAAACAGTAAAACTATGATACTTCACTCACAATACACAAACAGTAAAACTATGATACTTCACTCACAATACACAAACAGTAAAACTATGACATTTTACTCATAATACATAAACAGTAAAACCATGATACTTCACTCACAATATATAAACAGTAAAACAATGATACTTCACTCACAATACACAAAGGGTAAAACAATGATACTTTACTCACAATACATAAATAGTAAAACTATGATACTTCACTCACAATATATAAACAGTAAAACTATGATACTTATTCACAATACACAAACAGTAAAACCATGATACTTCACTCACAATACACTAACAGTAAAACAATGATACTTCACGCACAATATACAAAACAGTAAAACTTCATGATATTTTACTCACAATACAAAAACAGTAAAACTATGATACTTCACCTCACAATATATAAACAGTAAAACTATGATACTTCACTCATAATACACAAACAGTAAAACTATGATACTTCACTCATAATACACAAAGAGTAAAACTATGACACTTCACTCACAATACATAAACAGTAAAACTATGATACTTTACTCACAATATATAAACAGTAAAACCATGATACTTCACTCACAATACACAAACAGTAAAACTATGATACTTTACTCATAATACATAAACAGTAAAACTATGATACTTCACTCACAATACACAAACAGTAAAACTATGATACTTCATTCAGAATACACAAACAGTAAAACTATGATACTTCACTCATAATACACAAAGAGTAAAACTATGACACTTCACTCACAATACACAAAGAGTAAAACTATGATACTTCACTCACAATATATAAACAGTAAAACTATGATACTTTATTCACAATATACAAACAGTAAACCATGATACTTCACTCACAATATATAAACAGCAAAACTATGATACTTTACTCATAATACATAAACATTAAAACTATGATACTTCACTCACAAAATACAAACAGTAAAACTATGATACTTCACTCACAAAATACAAACAGTAAAACTATGATACTTTACTCATAATACATAAATAGTAAAACTATGATACTTCACTCACAATATATAAACAGTAAAACTATGATACTTTATTCACAATACACAAACAGTAAAACCATGATACTTCACTCACAATACACAAACAGTAAAACTATGATACTTCACTCACAATACACAAACAGTAAAACCATGATACTTCACTCACAATACACAAACAGTAAAACTATGATACTTCACTCACAATACACAAACAGTAAAACCATGATACTTCACTCACAATACACAAACAGTAAAACCATGATACTTCACTCACAAAATACAAACAGTAAAACTATGATACTTCATTCACAATACACACACAGTAAAACTATGATACTTTACTCACAATACATAAACAGTAAAACTATGATACTTCACTCACAATATATAAACAGTAAAACCATGATACTTCATTCACAATACATAAACAGTAAAACTATGATACTTCACTCACAACACACAAACAGTAAAACTATGATACTTCACTCACAATACACAAACAGTAAAACTATGACATTTTACTCATAATACATAAACAGTAAAACCATGATACTTCACTCACAATATATAAACAGTAAAACAATGATACTTCACTCACAATACACAAAGAGTAAAACAATGATACTTTACTCATAATACATAAATAGTAAAACTATGATACTTCACTCACAATATATAAACAGTAAAACTATGATACTTATTCACAATACACAAACAGTAAAACCATGATACTTCACTCACAATACACTAACAGTAAAACAATGATACTTCACGCACAATATACAAACAGTAAAACTATGATATTTTACTCACAATACACAAACAGTAAAACTATGATACTTCACTCACAATATATAAACAGTAAAACTATGATACTTCACTCATAATACACAAACAGTAAAACTATGATACTTCACTCATAATACACAAAGAGTAAAACTATGACACTTCACTCACAATACATAAACAGTAAAACTATGATACTTTACTCACAATATATAGACAGTAAAACCATGATACTTCACTCACAATACACAAACAGTAAAACTACGATACTTTACTCATAATACATAAACAGTAAAACTATAATACTTCACTCACAATACACAAACAGTAAAACTATGATACTTCATTCAGAATACACAAACAGTAAAACTATGATACTTCACTCATAATACACAAAGAGTAAAACTATGACACTTCACTCACAATACACAAAGGGTAAAACTATGATACTTCACTCACAATATATAAACAGTAAAACTATGATACTTTATTCACAATATACAAACAGTAAACCATGATACTTCACTCACAATATATAAACAGCAAAACTATGATACTTTACTCATAATACATAAACATTAAAACTATGATACTTCACTCACAAAATACAAACAGTAAAACTATGATACTTCACTCACAAAATACAAACAGTAAAACTATGATACTTTACTCATAATACATAAATAGTAAAACTATGATACTTCACTCACAATATATAAACAGTAAAACTATGATACTTTATTCACAATACACAAACAGTAAAACCATGATACTTCACTCACAATATATAAACAGTAAAACTACGATACTTTACTCATAATACATAAACAGTAAAACCATGATACTTCACTAAGAATACACAAACAGTAAAACTATGATACTTCACTCACAATACACAAACAGTAAAACCATGATACTTCACTCACAATATATAAACAGTAAAACTATGATACTTTATTCACAATACACAAACAGTAAAACCATGATACTTCACTCACAATACACAAACAGTAAAACCATGATACTTCACTCACAAAATACAAACAGTAAAACTATGATACTTCATTCACAATACACACACAGTAAAACTATGATACTTTACTCACAATACATAAAACAGTAAAACTATGATACTTCACTCACAATATATAAACAATAAAACCATGATACTTCATTCACAATACATAAACAGTAAAACTATGATACTTCACTCACAATACACAAACAGTAAAACTATGATACTTCACTCACAATACACAAACAGTAAAACTATGACATTTTACTCATAATACATAAACAGTAAAACTATGATACTTCACTCACAATATATAAACAGTAAAACAATGATACTTCACGCACAATATACAAACAGTAAAACTATGATACTTCACTCACAAAATACAAACAGTAAAACTATGATACTTCACTCACAAAATACAAACAGTAAAACTATAATACTTCACTCACAAAATACAAACAGTAAAACTATGATACTTTACTCATAATACATAAACAGTAAAACTATGATACTTCACTCACAAAATACAAAACAGTAAAACTATGATACTTCACTCACAATACACAAACAGTAAAACTATGATACATCATTCACAATACATAAACCGTAAAACTATGATACTTCACTCACAATACACAAACAGTAAAACTATGATATTTCACTCACAATACACAAACAGTAAAACTATGATACTTCACTCACAATATATAAACAGTAAAACTATGATACTTCACTCATAATACACAAACAGTAAAACTATGATACTTCACTCATAATACACAAAGAGTAAAACTATGACACTTCACTCACAATACATAAACAGTAAAACTATGATACTTTACTCACAATATATAGACAGTAAAACCATGATACTTCACTCACAATACACAAACAGTAAAACTATGATACTTTACTCATAATACATAAACAGTAAAACTATGATACTTCACTCACAATACACAAACAGTAAAACTATGATACTTCATTCAGAATACACAAACAGTAAAACTATGATACTTTACTCATAATACATAAATAGTAAAACTATGATACTTCACTCACAATACACAAACAGTAAAACTATGATACTTCACTCACAATACACAAACAGTAAAACTATGATACTTTACTCACAATACATAAACAGTAAAACTATGATACTTCACTCACAATATATAAACAATAAAACCATGATACTTCATTCACAATACATAAACAGTAAAACTATGATACTTCACTCACAACACACAAACAGTAAAACTATGATACTTCACTCACAATACACAAACAGTTAAAACTATGACATTTTACTCATAATACATAAACAGTAAAACCATGATACTTCACTCACAATATATAAACAGTAAAACAATGATACTTCACTCACAATACACAAAGAGTAAAACAATGATACTTTACTCATAATACATAAATAGTAAAACTATGATACTTCACTCACAATATATAAACAGTAAAACTATGATACTTATTCACAATACACAAACAGTAAAACCATGATACTTCACTCACAATACACTAACAGTAAAACAATGATACTTCACGCACAATATACAAACAGTAAAACTATGATATTTCACTCACAATACACAAACAGTAAAACTATGATACTTCACTCACAATATATAAACAGTAAAACTATGATACTTCACTCATAATACACAAACAGTAAAACTATGATACTTCACTCATAATACACAAAGAGTAAAACTATGACACTTCACTCACAATACATAAACAGTAAAACTATGATACTTTACTCACAATATATAAACAGTAAAACCATGATACTTCACTCACAATACACAAACAGTAAAACTATGATACTTCACTCACAAAATACAAACAGTAAAACTATGATACTTTACTCATAATACATAAATAGTAAAACTATGATACTTCACTCACAATATATAAACAGTAAAACTATGATACTTTATTCACAATACACAAACAGTAAAACCATGATACTTCACTCACAATACACAAACAGTAAAACTATGATACTTCACTCACAATACACAAACAGTAAAACTATGATACTTCACTCACAATACACAAACAGTAAAACTATGATACATCATTCACAATACATAAACAGTAAAACTATGATACTTCACTCACAATACACAAACAGTAAAACTATGATACTTCACTCACAATATATAAACAGTAAAACTACGATACTTTACTCATAATACATAAACAGTAAAACCATGATACTTCACTAAGAATACACAAACAGTAAAACTATCATACTTCACTCACAATACACAAACAGTAAAACCATGATACTTCACTCACAATATATAAACAGTAAAACTATGATACTTTATTCACAATACACAAACAGTAAACCATGATACTTCACTCACAATACACAAACAGTAAAACCATGATACTTCACTCACAAAATACAAACAGTAAAACTATGATACTTCATTCACAATACACACACAGTAAAACTATGATACTTTACTCACAATACATAAACAGTAAAACTATGATACTTCACTCACAATATATAAACAATAAAACCATGATACTTCATTCACAATACATAAACAGTAAAACTATGATACTTCACTCACAACACACAAACAGTAAAACTATGATACTTCACTCACAATACACAAACAGTAAAACTATGACATTTTACTCATAATACATAAACAGTAAAACTATGATACTTCACTCACAATATATAAACAGTAAAACAATGATACTTCACGCACAATATACAAACAGTAAAACTATGATACTTCACTCACAAAATACAAACAGTAAAACTATGATACTTCACTCACAAAATACAAACAGTAAAACTATGATACTTCACTCACAAAATACAAACAGTAAAACTATGATACTTTACTCATAATACATAAACAGTAAAACTATGATACTTCACTCACAAAATACAAACAGTAAAACTATGATACTTCACTCACAATACACAAACAGTAAAACTATGATACATCATTCACAATACATAAACAGTAAAACTATGATACTTCACTCACAATACACAAACAGTAAAACTATGATATTTCACTCACAATACACAAACAGTAAAACTATGATACTTCACTCACAATATATAAACAGTAAAACTATGATACTTCACTCATAATACACAAAGAGTAAAACTATGACACTTCACTCACAATACATAAACAGTAAAACTATGATACTTTACTCACAATATATAAACAGTAAAACCATGATACTTCACTCACAATACACAAACAGTAAAACTACGATACTTTACTCATAATACATAAACAGTAAAACTATAATACTTCACTCACAATACACAAACAGTAAAACTATGATACTTCACTCACAAAACACAAACAGTAAAACTAGGATACTTTACTCAATATATACAAGCAGTAAAACTATGATACTTCACTCACAATACACAAACAGTAAAACTATGATACTTTACTCAATATATACAAACAGTAAAACTATGATACTTCACTCACAATATACAAACAATAAAACTATGATACACAGTAGCTACTATTGAGTTCTGTTGACGATGTTGACACATCCAAAGTAGCTAAATTTTTACGATTTTATACATAAGCAACCACTAGATTCTGGTGAACGTGTTCACACATTTCCATACAACTAAGTTTTTAATATCTTATTCAGTTCTTATCACTAGATTCTGGTGAACGTGTTCACACATTTCCATACAACTAAGTTTTTAATATCTTATACAGTTCTTATCACTAGATTCTGGTGAACGTGTTCACACATTTCCATACAACTAAGTTTTTAATATCTTATTCAGTTCTTATCACTAGATTCTGGTGAACGTGTTCACACATTTCCATACAACTAAGTTTTTAATATCTTATTCAGTTCTTATCACAAGATTCTGGTGAACGTGTTCACACATTTCCATACAACTAAGTTTTTAATATCTTATACAGTTCTTATCACTAGATTCTGGTGAACGTGTTCACACATTTCCATACAACTAAGTTTTTAATATCTTATACAGTTCTTATCACTAGATTCTGGTGAACGTGTTCACACATTTCCATACAACTAAGTTTTTAATATCTTATACAGTTCTTATCACTAGATTCTGGTGAACGTGTTCACACGTTTTCATATAACTGCGATTTTAGTATTTTATTCAGGAGCTACCACTGACACATCCAAATCTAGCTGAGTTTTTAGTTTCTTAAACTACTACGGGGCTCTATAGACCCTATTAACACATTCAAAAACACGCTGAGGTTTTAGGATTTTGTACAGCACCTAAAATTGGATTCTGTTCACTACGTTGACACATCCACAATAACAAAATATTTTAGGTTTTATACAGTAGCTACCACTGGGTTCTGTAGACCATACTAACATATCCAGATCTAGCTGAGTTTTTAAGATCTTACACAGTAGCTACCACTGGGTTCTGTAGACCATACTAACATATCCAGATCTAGCTGAGTTTTTAAGATCTTACACAGTAGCTACCACTAGGTTCTGTAGACCATACTGACATATCCAGATCTAGCTGAGTTTTTAAGATCTTACACAGCAGCTACCACTGGGTTCTGTAGACCACACTGACATATCCAGATTTAGCTGAGTTTTAAGATCTTATACAGTAGCTACCACTGGGTTCTGCAGACCACACTGACATATCCAGATTTAGCTGAGTTTAAGATCTTATACAGTAGCTACCACTGGGTTCTGTAGACCATACTGACATATCCAGATTTAGCTGAGTTTAAGATCTTATACAGTAGATACCAGTGGGTTCTGTAGACCATACTTACATATCCAGATGTGGCTGAGTTTAAGATCTTATACAGTAGCTACCACTGGGTTCTGTAGACCATACTGACATATCCAGATTTAGCTGAGTTTAAGATCTTATACAGTAAATACCAGTGGGTTCTGTAGACCATACTTACATATCCAGATGTGGCTGAGTTCTAGGATCTTATACAGTAGCTACCACTGGGTTCTGTATACCACACTTACATATCCAGAAGAGGCTGAGTTCTAGGATCTTATACAGTAGCTACCACTGGGTTCTGTAGACCATACTTACATATCCAGATGTGGCTGGGTTTTTAGGATCTTATACAGTAGCTACCACTGGGTTCTGTAGACCATACTGAGATATCCAGATTTAGCTGAGTTTTTAAGATCTTACACAGCAGCTACCACTGGGTTCTGTAGACCATACTGACATATCCAGATCTAGCTGAGTTTTAAGATCTTGTACAGTAGCTACCACTGGGTTCTGTAGACCACACTGACATATCCAGATTTAGCTGAGTTTTAAGATCTTATACAGTAGCTACCACTGGGTTCTGCAGACCACACTGACATATCCAGATTTATCTGAGTTTAAGATCTTATACAGTAGCTACCACTGGGTTCTGTAGACCATATTGACATATCCAGATTTAGCTGAGTTTAAGATCTTATACAGTAGATACCAGTGGGTTCTGTAGACCATACTTACATATCCAGATGTGGCTGAGTTTAAGATCTTATACAGTAGCTACCACTGGGTTCTGTAGACCATACTGACATATCCAGATTTAGCTGAGTTTAAGATCTTATACAGTAGATACCAGTGGGTTCTGTAGACCATACTTACATATCCAGATGTGGCTGAGTTCTAGGATCTTATACAGTAGCTACCACTGGGTTCTGTAGACCACACTTACATATCCAGAAAAGGCTGAGTTCTAGGATCTTATACAGTAGCTACCAATGGGTTCTGTAGACCATACTTACATATCCAGATGTGGCTGGGTTTTTAGGATCTTATACAGTAGCTACCACTGGGTTCTGTAGACCACACTGACATATCCAGATGTGGCTGAGTTCTAGGATCTTACACAGTAGCTACCACTGGGTTCTGTAGACCATACTGAGATATCCAGATGTGGCTGAGTTCTAGGATCTTATACAGTAGCTACCACTGGGTTCTGTAGACCACACTTACATATCCAGAAGTGGCTGAGTTCTAGGATCTTACACAGTAGCTACCACTGGGTTCTGTAGACCATACTGAGATATCCAGATCTAGCTGAGGTTTTAGGATCTTATCTTTGTCTCCAATATCAGTAGCATTTCACAAATTCGTTGATTCAGTAACATTTTTTGTTTACTATTGTTACTTGCTGACAACTTATATTTTTGTAGTTGAATAAACAAGAATGTTTTGATAGTTTACTCTTATCTATAAAATTTAATGACAAGAAATAAACGTGTTTGTCGTGACTTACAAACTACTCCCCTAATAAGTAAGTGAACCCTCACAAATTCCACAACAGTGTTTGGAGTCTAAATCAACAAATAAAGGCTCTACATAAAGATCCCAACATTTATAAGCTGTTGTATGAGTTGCTTCAATATGTAATGTTCTTAATAAATAAAAATAATTTGAATCATAAAAGATATGCATTCATCATAGCAACACAAGCACGTTACCCATTAATATTATAATAATACAATACATAATGTTGTAATAATATCACGTTAATCATTAATATGATAATAATACAATACATAATGATGTAATAATATCACGTTAATCATTAATATGATAATAATACAATACATAATGAGGTAATAATATCACGTTAATCATTAATATGATAATAATACAATACATAATAAGGTAATAATATCACATTACTTATTAATATGATAATAATACAATAGATAAGGAGATAATAATATCACGTTAACCATTAATATGATAATAATACATTATATAATAAGGTAATAATATCACATTACTGATTAATATGATAATAATACAATAGATAAGGAGATAATAATATCACGTTAACCATTAATATGATAATAATACATTATATAATAAGGTAATAATATCACATTACTGATTAATATGATAATAATACAATACATAATGAGGTAATAATATCACGTTATTCATTAATATGATAATAATACAATACATAATAAGGTAATAATATCACGTTAACCATTAATATGATAATATTACAATACATAATGAGGTAATAATATCACGTTACCCATTATTATGATAATAATACAATACATAATCAGGTAATAATATCACGTTAATCATTAATATTATAATAATACAATACATAATGAGGTAATAATATCACGTTACCCATTATTATGATAATAATACAATACATAATCAGGGAATAATATCACGTTAGTCATTAATATTATAATAATACAATACATAATGAGGTAATAATATCACGTTAATCATTAATATGATAATAATACAATACATAATGAGTAATAATATCACGTTATTCATTAATATGATAATAATACAATACATAATGAGGTAATAATATCACATTACTCATTAATACGACAATAACACAATATATAATAAAGTAATAATATCACCACCTGTTAATATGATAATAACACAATATATAATAATGTAATAATATCACATTACCTGTTAATATAATAATAATACAATATATAATAAGTTAATAATATCACATTACCTATTAATATGATAATAATACTATATAGTCTGTCATCCTGTATTTTAAACTTCAAGTACAGATAGCTCTCGAGTAGCTGTACAAATAAAACAACATGTGTCTGACAGTAATTCGGGTCGATAGGTCTAATGCGACAATCAGAGCAAACTAATTTATGTGAGCAAGTAAGCCTAAGGGAAGCTAGACTAATTTACGCGGTAACGTTCCTGTTATCTGAGGTTTATAGAAAGTTAAAAATCTGAGATATTTTTATTATCGTCTGGCATCAGTCTTAAACCAACTTGTTTTCATTTTCCAACAAAATCTAAAACTATTTTCTTGTAAGACGTTTCGGAATGAATGTTAAGTTTACTTTCATGTGCAAACGTTGCGGGCACTTCGGTGTTATCGGTATTTTGTTCAGTAATCGGTAAAAGAGTATTTAATATTTAAAAAATATCGTGTTCAAGTTGAGTCTGTAATGGATATGTTAAGGCAATTCTATGTTTTCTTAAAACTGAAGGCAAATTAAAAAACGTAGACAACTGACGACTAATATCATTACAATATAATTCAAATCGTATAACTGAAATCTATAGATCAAACTTTTCTTCCGATCAAAAATTGTATTTTTCCTCCAATGAACTGGATTAAGCGACCGTTTCATTGTTCCTTATTATTAATAGGAATTCATCTTTGTCTGAGTATAATGAGTGATTTGTTTCATTTCAGTTTAAACAGTCAAACAATTCACAGTGCGCAGCGCTCGATTCCTTTATAACTAGTAGTTGTTTTCATTGTTGAGTGGTGAAAATAAATATAATTTCGAAATAAGAGTATTACAAACATTCGACTAGAATTAAACAAGTCTTAAGATATTATAATCATGAACTACGTCACATCCTTTATTAAGTACGAACAGTCACTAGGGTTATCATGAACTACGTCACATTTTTTATTAAGTACGAACAGTCACTGAATTATCATGAACTACGTCACATCCTTTATTAAGTATCAACAGTCATCACGATATGAATGAATTTTTATAACATTTTCCAGTTTGAAAATAACAGTCTTTTGATACAAGACTTGATACAGAATTATTTTTAGAATGTCCACACTTCTGTTTGTCACTATTTATGTCTATACATCCTTCTGTCATTGACTTTAAACGTTACAGACTGATTCATATACAGCTCAATTGAATTAAGAGTTATTAAACATCTCCAAGGTAACATTCATACACTATAATGTGCTATATAGATCATGTGATCTCTTGTATCTGTGAAAGGAACACTTTACGTTTAAATCATCAACAGTTCACTTTATAAGGTACCTTTAGTTTCTTTAAATTTAAATAACATAAGGTACCCGGGTTATATGTCAGAAAGGAACATTTTAATATGTAAGTTTGAATGATGTAAGATATATTAGTCCATAGTTTAATTTTATAAGCTACGTTTTGTTGCTTTAAATTTCAATAACATAAGAAACCTGGGTTTTATGTGTGAAAGGAAAATTTTATTGATGTAAGTTTGAATGGTCTAAGAGATTTGGGTTACTGTTCACTCCAGAAGCTACGTTTTGTTATTTTAAGTTTGAATACCATAGTGGAGCTAGGTTAGGCTTAACACAAGAATATTTTTTGTTGGTTTTTATTTTAATAACATCGGACACCGGATACCTCACGCATCACACTAGAATTACTAATTTCATCAAAATATTTTCTGTTTGATTCAGCACTTGTATCTGCTAACATATACTCAATAAACTCAAATAGTAACACGTCAGAGTGGCGATATTTACGATTGGTGTTAACAAGGCGTCACAATCTGACTTTTTTATAGCACTAGAAAATTCTTGGATAAGCAAGGGTACAGACAGAAATATTGATATATATATCTGGTTACTAATCTGTAATCATATTTAATGTTGGGATACGTTTATTTCATTTCAACTTAAACATGTTTGTTTGCTCAGCAGTGAGGGCATTATAATGTGACGGTCAATTCCACTATTTGTTGATAAAAGCGCAGCCCAGAGGATGGCGGTGGGTGGTGATGACTAACTGCCTTCCCTCTAGTCTTACACTGCTAGACTAGGGACGGCTAGCACAGATAGCCCTCGTGTAGCTTTGTGTGAAATACAAAACAAACAAACATATTAAAACTTTTAGTGTATGCAGATATTCTAACCCTTCTTATTTTGGACATATATGAATTAACTACTGATTATAAATTCTAGCATAAAATATCAGAAAAGGCACTTGATTTACAGGTCTCTGTATACCAAATAAGTTCTATTAAAATCACTATTTTATTTTACCAACTACAAGGTGCCACGTATCCGAATTAAATTACTGTTAGGACTTCAGCTCTTATTATTTCAGCACTTGTTACCTCAGTTCTTGTTACTTCACCACTTGTAACCTCAGCTCTTTTACATCAGCACTTGTTACTTTAGGACGTTACCTCAGTTCTTGTTACTTCACCACTTGTTACCTCAGCTCTTGTTACTTCAGCACTTGTTACTTCAGTTCTTTTACATCAGCACTTGTTACTTCAGGACGTTACTTCAGCTATTGTTACTTTAGCTCTTGTTACCTCAGCTCTTGTTACTCCAGCTCTTGTTACTTCAGCTCCTACACTTCAGCACTTGTTATTTCAGCTCTTGTTACTTCATCACTTCTTACCTCAACATTTGTTACCTCACCTCTTGTTACCTCAGCTATTGTTACTTCAGCACTTGTTACCGCAGCACTTGTTACCCCAGCACTTTTTACCTCAGCACTTCTAATTTCTGTTCTAGATATCTTAGCTCTTGTTACTTCAGCTCCTTCACCTCAGCACTTGTTACCTCATCTCTTGATACCTCAGCTATTGTTACTGCAGCACTTGTTACCTCAGCACTTTTTACCTCAGGACTTCTAATTTCTGTTCTATATATCTTACCTCTTGTTACTTCAGCACTTGTTACTTCAGCTCTTGTTACCTCAGCACTTGTTACTTCAGCTCTTCTTACCTCAGCACTTGTTACATCAGCTTTTGTTACCTCAACATTTCTTTCTTCAGCTCTTGTTGCCCCAGCTCTTGTTACTTCAGCACTTGTTACCTCAACACTTGTTACCTCAGCACTTTTTACCAAAGCTCTTTTTACCTCAGCTCTTGTTACTTCAGCACTTGTTACCCCAGCTCTTGTTACTTCAGCACTTGTTACGTCAGCTCTATTTACCTCAGCACTTGTTACTTCAGATCTTGTTTCCTCAGCTCTTGTTTCTTCAGCACTTGTTACTTTAGCTCTTGTTACCTGAATACTTCTTACTTCAGCTCTCGTTACCTCAGCTCTTGTTACTTCAGCACCTGTTACCTCAGCTTTTGTTACCTCAGCACTTGTTACCTCAGAACTAGTTATTTTTATTCTTCATATCCCAGTTCTTGTGACTTCAGCTCTTGTTAGCTCAGCACTTGGTATTTTTATTCTTGATATTCCAGCTCCTGTTACTTCAGCACTTGTTACCTCAGCTCTTGTTACTCCAGCTGTTGTTACTTCAGCACTTGTTACCCCAGCTCTTGTTATTTCAGCACTTGTTTCCTCAGCTCTTTTTACCTCTGCTTTTGTTACTTAAACACTTGTTACATCAGCTCTTGTTACCTCAGGTCTTGTTACTTCAGCACATGTTACTTCATCTCTTGTTACCCCAGCACTTGTAACCTCAGCTCTTGTTACCTCAATACTTATTAATTTAGCTCTTGTTACCTCAGCTCTTGTTACTTCAGTTCTTGTTACTTCAACACTTGTTACTTCAGCTCTTGTTACTTCAACACTTGTTACTTCAGCTCTTGTTACCTCAATACTTATTAATTCAGCTCTTGTTACCTCAGCTCTTGTTACTTCAGTTCTTGTTACTTCAACACTTGTTACATCAGCTTTTATTACTTCAGCTATTGTTACTTCAGCTCTTGTTACTTCAACACTTGTTACTTCAGCTCTTGTTACCTCAGCTCTTGTTACTTTAGCTCTTGTTACTTCAGCTCTTGTTAATTCAACACTTGTTACATCAGCACTTGTTACTTCAGCTCTTGTTACTTCAACACTTGTTACATCAGCTCTTGTTACATCAGCTCTTGTCACTTCAGCTCTTGTTACCTTAGCTCTTGTTACTTCAGTTCTTGTTACTTTAGCTCTTGTTACCTGAGTACTTGTTACTTCAGCTCTTGTTACCTCGGCACTTTCAAAAAGTTAGGTTCCGCTGATCCGTCTTAAACCCCAGATCCGTATAATGGCCATGGTTCTTATCTTCAATGGCAGGTGATACAGAGAACCTAAATTCTGACTCTTAATTAAATCTTTATCTCGCCCCTTGAAATCCCCCTTTGTAAGAGGCTGAACCATATAGTTAAGATCACCTCCTGGCGACCCGAAGCCACTATACAAGTGTAGTTCAGCTAGCTTTAGAACTGTGGAAGGTATTAATTTAGAGTTACTGAAACTCTAAGTAATACGAACGCTGCCTCTCAAGACGGCTGATACGGATATTAAAACTTCTATTAAAATAAGGTAGAGAATAACGTTTAGACCTGAAGATGACACAAGGTCAAATTGTTGTTACTTTACTTTATTTTAATGAAAGTTTTAATACCCGTACCATCCGTCTTAAGATACATTTTTCTCAAGTAATAAGAAGGCTTTATCCGACGAGATGTTGTTGAGGAAACGGATAATGCAGTGAAATCAACAAAATAACGTCCTGTGTGTTTAATATATTAGTCATATATCTGATCAGTCAACAACTTAATGTTAACAGAGTTCCGAAGATAAGTTTATGTAAGACTGAAAAACACTGGTTTCATGAGAGATTAAAGTGACATAGAAACCTGGAACTATGAAAACGTTATTCCTCTTATGGGTGTTACTACATCTCTCTAAGTTCCATAATATACTTATCAGTTAACACAGTTTAGTCTGGTGGTTACATAACTTATGAGTGTTACTCTATCCCTGTAAGTTCCATAGTTTACTTATCAGTTAACACAGTTTAGTCTGGTGGTTACATAACTTATGAGTGTTACTCTATGCCTGTAAGTTCCATAGTTTAATTATCAGTTAACACTGTTTAGTCTGGTGGTTACATAATTTATGAGTGTTACTCTATCCCTGTACGTTCCATAGTTTACTTATCAGTTAACACTGTTTAGTCTGGTGGTTACATAACTTATGAGTGTTACTACATCTGTCTAAGTAGTACCATAGTATACTTATCAGTTAACACAGTTTAGTTTGGTGGTTACATAACTTATGAGTGTTACTCTATCCCTGTAAGTACCATAGTATACTTATCAGTTAACACAGTTTAGTCTGGTGGTTACATAACTTATGAGTGTTACTACATCTGTCTAAGTACCATGGTTTAATTATCACTTAACACAGTTTAGTCTGGTGGTTACATAACTTATAAGTGTTACTCTATCCCTGTACGTTCCATAGTTTACTTATCAGTTAACACAGTTTAGTCTGGTGGTTACATAACTTATGAGTGTTACTCTATCCCTGTAAGTTCCATAGTTTAATTATCAGTTAACACTGTTTATTCTGGTGGTTACATAACTTATGAGTGTTACTCTATCCCTGTATGTTCCATAGTTTACTTATCAGTTAACACAGTTTAGTCTGGTGGTTACATAACTTATGAGTGTTACTACATCTGTCTAAGTACCATAGTATACTTATCAGTTAACTTCGTTTAGTCTGGTGGTTATATAACTTATGAGTGTTACTAAATCTGTCTAAGTACCATAGTATACTTATCAGTTAACACAGTTTAGTCTGGTGGTTACATAACTTATGAGTGTTACTCTATCCCTGTAAGTTTCATAGTTTACTTATCAGTTAACACAGTTTAGTCAGGTGGTTACATAACTTATGAGTGTTACTCTATCCCTGTAAGTTCCATAGTTTAATTATCAGTTAACACTGTTTAGTCTGGTGGTTACATAACTTATGAGTGTTACTACATCTGTCTAAGTAGTACCATAGTATACTTATCAGTTAACACAGTTTAGTTTGGTGGTTACATAACTTATGAGTGTTACTACATCTGTCTAAGTACCATAGTATATTTATCAGTTAACACAGTTTAGTTTGGTGGTTACATAACTTATGAGTGTTACTCTATCCCTGTAAGTTCCATAGTTTAATTATCAGTTAACACTGTTTATTCTGGTGGTTACATAACTTATGAGTGTTACTCTATCCCTGTAAGTTCCATAGTTTACCTATCAGTTAACACAGTTTAGTCTGGTGGTTACATAACTTATGAGTGTTACTCTATCCCTGTAAGTACCATAGTATACTTATCAGTTAACACAGTTTAGTCTGGTGGTTACATAACTTATGAGTGTTACTACATCTGTCTAAGTACCATGGTTTAATTATCACTTAACACAGTTTAGTCTGGTGGTTACATAACTTATAAGTGTTACTCTATCCCTGTACGTTCCATAGTTTACTTATCAGTTAACACAGTTTAGTCTGGTGGTTACATAACTTATGAGTGTTACTCTATCCCTGTAAGTTCCATAGTTTAATTATCAGTTAACACTGTTTATTCTGGTGGTTACATAACTTATGAGTGTTACTCTATCCCTGTATGTTCCATAGTTTACTTATCAGTTAACACAGTTTAGTCTGGTGGTTACATAACATATGAGTGTTACTACATCTGTCTAAGTACCATAGTATACTTATCAGTTAACTACGTTTAGTCTGGTGGTTATATAACTTATGAGTGTTACTAAATCTGTCTAAGTACCATAGTATACTTATCAGTTAACACAGTTTAGTCTGGTGGTTACATAACTTATGAGTGTTACTCTATCCCTGTAAGTTCCATAGTTTACTTATCAGTTAACACTGTTTGGTCTGGTAGTTACATAACTTATAAGTGTTACTCTATCCCTGTAAGTTCCATAGTTTACCTATCAGTTAACACAGTTTAGTCTGGTGGTTACATAACTTATGAGTGTTACTCTATCCCTGTAAGTTCCATAGTTTACTTATCAGTTAACACAGTTTAGTCTGGTGGTTACATAACTTATGAGTGTTACTACATCTGTCTAAGTACCATAGTTTACTTATCAGTTAACACAGTTTAGTCTGGTGGTTACATAACTTATGGGTGTTACTCTATCCCTGTAAGTTCCATAGTTTACTTATCTGAGAGTTTTGCTTTGTTGGTGTTTTTATTATTATTACTACTGCATATCAGTGGTTTACGTATGTGTTGAGTTTTATTCCATAATTTAAACTTATAATTATGTTTTACGTCAGCATTAAACCTAACTGGTTCATAATTGAGTGGTGTTTTCACATCCATATTGTTCTTTGTTACTCTACTGTTCTGTTCTTGTTTATAATAATACTTATACGTAATTGCAAGTTAAACAGAAAATATAAACAAGTATATACATACATAAAGGTACCTATGACAGAAGAGTCCGCTTATGTATTTGATCTTACTGTCATGTTTTTTGCGATTAATCAGGCTCACAGTTTTTATTTCATGACAAAAGTGTCATAAGTTCTATCCATGAAAATTTGTATTGAAATGTTCACTTAGAGATCCCTAATCAATGAAGAAAATTATGATACCGGAAAATAGCGAAATCTATATAAAATATATTTTATGAAACATAAAAAAATAGAATAAAATTCGAACATTTACCCAACCAGATTTGGCCATCATTTATCCAGATAAAAGGCTGACAGGGAAAATGTTATCTGTTTGACGTACAGCATCCAAAAGATCTCAACCGTAAAATCCTCAGGAAAACGAGGACCATTCTCTGGCATCCATCACGAGGTGGGTGTTTCATGTGACAATTTGATTGGACGATGGTTCTCTGCACGTGCCTTTAAACTCTAGGTCCCAGCAAAGGTAGTAATTTTTTGGTGTTTCACGTCTTAACGATAAACGTTTGAAGAACGTAAAGAGTGGTCTCTGAAGATTAGATATTTTATTTAATAATAATAATCGTAATGTCTGACATTTCTAGGTATTAAAAGAATGTAAATAAAAATGTATTCGTCCTTTTATTTGATCTCGAATAGACCAATCTAGGGTTTTCATTTGTCAAAGTACGCTGTTTTTATTTTCAGCAGACGTCTTTCCAGATACAGTTCACTGTTACCTAAGAATCTTCAAACGATGATTATTACCAATGTGGTCAGAAGATGTAGTGAAACGTTAAGTTTAAAATACCGGTGAACAGTTTGTACTTTCACTCAGATACAAAACAAACCGACACCTCTCTTCTCACAATTATAGTTTAATACGTTTGCTCAGATACAAAACTAACTCGTGTGCGAAGGGGATACAAATACCCCGATCCCTCCAGCTGAGAAAAGTTCTTTGTAAAACTAAATATTTACCACCGTATTTAATAGAAGAAGCAGTGATTGTCTGAAAGGTACCTCAGGAGGTTGTCATTGGTGGACAGTTGCTATGCATCAACCACTAAGATAATTCATCCTCCATTAGATCTCAGATTTTCCTACATGAAACAAATATTTAGTATCGTTTCAATCTCTAAGAATCGTTCTAGAAAAAAAAAATGTACAGACTGGGCAGTGGTGGAAACAAAAATGTTATTCGAGTGTCCAAACCAAGAGGTGATGTGGGGCTAGTAACAGAACTCAATTTGAAATGTTTTTCCATCGTTTTATTGTTAAAACTAGAAGCTGCCAAAAGATAAATTTGCTGAATCTTCACATTTCTGTATAATAAATAATCGTGATGTTGTCTTTTGTCAGTTTTATTCTTACCTTTAAGTCGGTCCCAGTTTCGTGCATTTCTTTTGTGTGAGTTTGTGTTTAACACAAAACACAGTTTCTTAATCATTTCTTCCTTTATTTGAAACATAAAATAAAAAAAAAAAACAAAATCAAGGTCACAACCAGAATTTCTGTTTGAGGATAGAAGGACATGTCCCATAACTCCGTTTTTGTTATATTTAACATCTGGATGGATTCCGTTTCTGAAGAAATGAGTTCTGGCCTTTCAAAACTGTCAATGTGGAGCAGCCCCATTAGAAAACTACAATATTTTGTCAATGTGAGTATAACTTACAAACTTGCAAATTGCATTATATGTCAACAATATGCCCGAACACAAACGATATGCCTGAACACAAACGATATGTCTGAACACAAACGATATGCCTGAACACAAATGATATGTCTGAACACAAACGATATGTCTGAACACAAACGATGAACAAAATTGTATTTGCTCTTCCCTCTTGTCTTTCTTTCTTCTTCTTTCGTTGGGACGGAGGGAATTTCGGAAATGTATTCCCTAAATACCATTGTCTAGATCCTCAACCATTGTCCAGATCCCTCAAACATTGTCTAGATCCCTCAACCATGGTCTGGATCCTCAACCATTGTCTGGATCCCTCAACCATTGTCTAGTCCCTCAACCATGATCTGGATCCATCAACCATGGTCTATATCCCTCAACCATTGTCTAGATCCCTCAACCATTGTCTAGATCCATCAACCATTGTCTAGATCCATCAACCATTGTCTAGATCCTCAACCATGGTCTGGATCCATCAACCATTGTCTAGATCCCTCAACCATTGTCTAGATCCCTCAAACGTTGTCTAGATCCTCAACCATGGTCTGGATCCCTCAACCATTGTCTGGATCCATCAACCATGGTCTAGATCCATCAACCATTGTATAGATCCCTCAACCATGGTCTGGATCCATCAACCATTGTCTAGATACCTCAACTATTGTCTAGATCCCTCAACCATGATCTGGATCCATTAACCATTGTCTAGATCCCTCAACCATTGTCTAGATCCCTCAAACATAGTAAAACTTGTGACCTTAAATATCTTTGTCACTTACGTGCCTTCAAGTATATAAATGAAATCCATTTAGATTCAACATCATATTCCAGTAGATGTTTTCTGTTGCTACGAAGTTCAACCATTACCATGGTTTCGGTTTTATCATCATAATTACCTTTTGCACAATACGTTGGCAGGTGTTTACACTAATTCTGTGTTCTGGTAAAGAAGTAAACAAACAGTCTCGTGTTTCATAGCAGGTTAATGTTAAACAAGTACAAAGTGTAACGTTCAGAACTCGACTTCTCCAAATGCCAGGAGTAAACGTTTCAGTTTGTCGTTTTAAATAGCACTGGAGAATGAAGTTGGCGGACGTCAGTCGGGTCAGAAGATGCATAGTTCGAGCCGCGATGTATCGTTGAACTCGCTTCGCACTTTTCGCAGTGGGCGCGTTATAAAAGCGACAGTAAATTTTGCTACTTGGTTTAAAATAGCCATGCAGATGGTCGATGCTGTGGTTTTACGTCTGACTGGCAACCGGAAGAGCCATATAAGAAGTAGTCACTGACATTATTGTTTATGCCATGGGTCACCCAGGGCAAAACAGTCAAAAGTTGTTTAAAATTCTGATTATTGTGGTCTGAAAAACATGACTGACTCACTACACGAGTTGGATATATGATTTGAATCATCAAATACGTAAGTTGTTTCATATGTATGTTGTTTTATTGGCTCGGGTCTTTCTTTTTCCACTTGTCTGTTGTTTTCCTGACTCGTGTGTCATTTTTTTGACTCATTTGTTCTGTCGACTCTTTTATTTATTTCTTGAGTCTTGTATGATTTTAACGACATGTGTATAGTTTCATCAAAATGCGTGTTGTTTTGTGACTAGTGTATTGTGTTTTTGTCATATCTTTCATTTTATTGACTCGTATCTACTTTCCGTAACACAAGTATGGTATTAATGTTTAAACAAGAAACCACACGAATAAAAAGAAACCATAATTCGTCACAATATATTTATAAGGCTAACTAATTACCATAAGGTGGTTCCATGGTTAATACATTTCGCTTCCCACTGGTTGATAAGACCACACATACTTCGACAACTTTTGCGTGCTTTGGAAACAACATGTTGAACTAACTAACTCATGAAGAACTCAAACTGGCTACGGTAGGAGTTAACTTGGCAAAAGCTCAACTTCTCCAAATGAAAACATTTCAGAAGATGTTCGATCTTTGCGGAGATAAACAAGAGCTGACTACTTCAACAAACACTCTATAAAAGTGTCCTTCTTACATTACCAGATTCATTGTTTGTAATTAAATCTAAAGCTTTCCAATTGACTATTTGCGCCCAACGCAGGTAACAAACCAATAATTTTAACTTTTATCGCTAACCCGCCAAGGAGAACATTTCAACTGTTTTAAGTCGTAGATTTAAGATGTAATAATGATAAGATGAAAGGGAAAGGGATGATCAGAGCTCGTGAGAAAGAAAGAAATTACTATAACAAAGCTTAAATCATGAACCTAAAGACTTAGAACAGTTTAACGGTTCAGTTGTTAAACTTAAAAAGTGCAAGTTTGTAGAGTTAAAAGATATACTACCATTAATATTTATGAGATACTACCACTGCTCTAGAGATAACTTCCACGTTCTGCGCTAGAGGGCAGGGACGTCTTTCACCTTTGGATTTGGAACGGAAGCTTTAGGACGCGGTAGAAGACACTTTCTTGCGTTCTAGTAAAATTGGCAAGCAACACCGGCGCGTGCCAACGTTCTGTTTGAGCGACGAATAAGAAAAGCAAGAAGAAGGTGCTGTATATTATTAATATTAATACTCTCTGTTGACACTTGTTGGATCGTAATGTTGCGAGTAGTTTTAAAGTTTACATTACACATGTGTTACGAGTTCTGTTCCAAAACGTGAATCAAAACTCGAGAGACACCAGTGTACTTTGTCTCTTGAACAGAGAAGCGCGTTACTGGCGATCGATTTTGCCTCATAATACAAGTGTTTTATCATTAGACAGTACGAAGGTGCACCCTATCACGTAAGTCGGCTCTCTAAAGGACGCTGCAGCAAATGATAAGGTAAGTTTTAAAACAGTGGCACTACTATCCTGTAGTAAAAACAGTGGCACCTCTATCTTGAAGTTGAAACAGTGGTGCCTCTATCCTGTAGTTAAAATAGTGATACCTCTATATTGTAGTTGAAACAGTGGTACCTCTATCCTGTAGTTAAAACAGTGGCACCACTATCCTGTAGTTAAAATAGTGGTACCTCTCTCCTGTAGTTGAAACAGTGGTACCTCTATCCTGTAGTTAAAACAGTGGTACCTCTATCCTGTAGTTGAAACAGTGGTACCTCTATCCTGTAGTTAAAACAGTGGCACCACTATCCTGTAGTTAAAAGAGTGGTACCTCTCTCCTGTAGTTAAAATAGTGGTACGTCTTTCCTGTAATTAAGACAAAAACAAAAATACATACAGTTTTAAGTCATTTTATCGGTACGTGCGTCATAACGTATATAACTAAAGCTTTACTAGAAGTGTATGTACCATGGGGTATTGTATGTACCTCGTTACACAAACTACAACAGGTTTACAACTTTCAAAGTCCTAAAACAATCCTTGAAATATGGTCTATGCCATCTCTTGTTCTATATCTGGAGAGATAATCTCTCCATCATCACGTATCTAAAGGGTCAGCGTAGTTTAAGTTGTATTGAATTCTATGTTAACATACTAAGGACCCGTGCAGTTCTATGTAGTTCCTTGTTCTTACCTTCCTTTCAAGCACGTCACTATGGCTACTTATAAAACTCTCAGGTAATGAACCAATCGACACATTTTATTTATTTTTTGCTTCTTCTTAGAATATTTTATTGTTTCTGTTCATTAAACAGTTTGATATACTTTGTAATTCTCTAACCAGGAAGTACGCTTCACAGTCATGTTTGAAAATTAAAATATAAAAACAGCATCTTTTCTGTCAAATCAAAGTGGGTTTTCTTCCTGTCGTAGAAAGGAAATACGTTTTTTAATATTATCTACAACGCGATTGGCTGAATTCCATGTTTTCTGTATGTAAATGTATTGTCATTGGTAATTGGTTGAACACTTACATTTGTTAGACTATTGTAACATGATTCGTGACTGGTCAGTGTACTAACACAATCCTTATGCTGTTTTAAGCACGTGAATTCGTCACAAACGAGCTTCTTTTGTTTAACTTCATTGTATGAGATTCACTCGTTCCTCACAAACCTATCTCTCTCACAGTGAACTCTACATAAAGCCAGCTTAAAGGCGAATTTCCATGTTCCATGCACACGTGATTGTTCCCGTATCTGACTCTTTTGTTGGCAGTGGGCCAGACTCGATGACAAAGTTCTAGGAACACAGGGATAACACTTGTCCGATATGCAGACTTCACCAGCTGTTGATATTTCTTAACTTTATCATAGTACACTCTTAGCAGAGGTTGTGTAAACAGTGCGTTGTCACTAACCAGATAGTCAAACCCATAGTCACAGAGTAAACCCATCTAATCTGAGATGGATTGATATATTAATCTATTTGAGGCTGTTCAAAACAGTGCTCTGTATTATATGTTACTTTGCAATTATATGTATATATGTATATGTCAAAACATTTTGAAAACAAGGAAAGTGACTTTGGAAATTTTGGTTTGATGTTGAAAATTTTTATTTCGGTATAATGTGACCCATACGTATGGGTATAAAAACACAAGTGAAAGTTTTGTATGTCTCCACAAAGCTGTCACTAATGTGACCCATACGTATGGGTATAAAAACACAAGTGAAAGTTTTGTATGTCTCCACAAAGCTGTCACTAATGTGACCCATACGTATGGGTATAAAACACAAGTGAAAGTTTTGTATGTCTCTACAAAGCTGTCACTAATGTGACCCATACGTATGGATATAAAAACACAAGTGAAAGTTTTGTATGTCTCCACAAAGCTGTCACTAATGTGACCCATACGTATGGGTATAAAACACAAGTAAAAGTTTTGTATGTCTCTACAAAGCTGTCACTAATGTGACCCATACGTATGGATATAAAACACAAGTGAAAGTTTTGTATGTCTCCACAAAGCTGTCACTAATGTGACCCATACGTATGGGTATAAAAACACAAGTGAAAGTTTTGTATGTCTCCACAAAGCTGTCACTAATGTGACCCATACGTATGGGTATAAAAACACAAGTGAAAGTTTTGTATGTCTCCACAAAGCTGTCACTAATGTGACCCATACGTATGGGTATAAAACACAAGTGAAAGTTTTGTATGTCTCCACAAAGCTGTCACTAATGTGACCCATACGTATGGGTATAAAACACAAGTGAAAGTTTTGTATGTCTCTACAAAGCTGTCACTAATGTGACCCATACGTATGGATATAAAACACAAGTGAAAGTTTTGTATGTCTCCACAAAGCTGTCACTAATGTGACCCATACGTATGGGTATAAAAACACAAGTGAAAGTTTTGTATGTCTCCACAAAGCTGTCACTAATGTGACCCATACGTATGGATATAAAACACAAGTGAAAGTTTTGTATGTCTCCACAAAGCTGTCACTAATGTGACCCATACGTATGAGTATAAAAACACAAGTTAAAGTTTTGTATGTCTCCACAAAGCTGTCACTAATGTGACCCATACGTATGGGTATAAAAACACAAGTGAAAGTTTTGTATGTCTCCACAAAGCTGTCACTAATGTGACCCATACGTATGGGTATAAAAACACAAGTGAAAGTTTTGTATGTCTCCACAAAGCTGTCACTAATGTGACCCATACGTATGGATATAAAAACACAAGTGAAAGTTTTGTATATCTCTACAAAGCTGTCACTAATGTGACCCATACGTATGGATATAAAACACAAGTGAAAGTTTTGTATATCTCTACAAAGCTGTCACTAATGTGACCCATACGTATGGATATAAAAACACAAGTGAAAGTTTTGTATGTCTCCACAAAGCTGTCACTAATGTGACCCATACGTATGGATATAAAAACACAAGTGAAAGTTTTGTATGTCTCCACAAAGCTGTCACTAATGTGACCCATACGTATGGGTATAAAACACAAGTGAAAGTTTTGTATGTCTCCACAAAGCTGTCACTAATGTGACCCATACGTATGGGTATAAAAACAGAAGTGAAAGTTTTGTATGTCTCCACAAAGCTGTCACTAATGTGACCCATACGTATGGATATAAAACACACAAGTGAAAGTTTTGTATGTCTCTACAAAGCTGTCACTAATGTGACCCATACGTATGGGTATAAAAACACAAGTGAAAGTTTTGTATGTCTCCACAAAGCTGTCACTAATGTGACCCATACGTATGGGTATAAAACACAAGTGAAAGTTTTGTATGTCTCTACAAAGCTGTCACTAATGTGACCCATACGTATGGATACAAAAAACGAGTGTTTTTATATCCAGTAGCTTGATAAATAGTATAGCGAAGTGTCCACTGTTCGAGCCACGATGCCACTGAAAATGCTTTTAACTCAGCCATGGGCATATTTGACAGTGGTGCTCAACTGCATTATTCACTTCACATCACTATACACGACCTTAGTGGTAAGAAGATAGTGCTTACCGTGTGTTTTCCCTCTGGTAAGTAGTTATAAATTAGATACCGATATACCTAAACTTCAGAGGTCTTTTACCTCGCCGCTTAGCCCCTGGTTTCATGATGTAACCTTAGGAGTCTTTCACCTGGCTGACCGTTTAGCACCTGGTTTCGTAACGAAACCTTTCACCTTGCCATCTAGCTCCTGATATCGTAATTTGCCATTCAGGTTGAATACTCCTCTGAAACAAACATTGACTATCTAAAAGTTATTATAATGCTTCTTTATGTTTGTTTCTTGTTTGTTTGTTTTCTTTAAAGACAAAACGAAATCGCTGTTGCTAAAGTGCCTGTTTTATCAAACCATTCAAGGCATCCCTTTACACAATTGTCAAAATATTGAGACACCTCGTAAAACAAAAAAATGAACGATGTATAGACTTCGATCCTGGATTAAAAATGCTTTTCGTCGTCACTTACGACTCGCCTCCATCTTGACTTTAGAGTACTGAAATACGGTCAGACAGACGATCACGAAATAAAACACGAAAACAAAGCTTTAGGGGATATTCATTATACACGTTACGCCGAGCTAGACTTGGCAATTAATACCGTGTGCAGAAAGGGAAATCAGTTGAAATGTTTACTGATTAATCGACTCAGAGAAACAAGTCGAAAAGTATTGTCAAACAATACAAGACAAACAGATTTAATGAAGAAAGCAAAACCTAATAATGCATCTCGTACCGTTCTCACCAACCCAGTTGTATAATCACAATGTTTGATTGCTCTCTAAACCACTTTGTGTGTGTGCAAACAGATACATCAGAACTACCTCTTTTACTTGTTTGTAACTTAAAGAAAGGTCTATTCACTTTACCTGTATGTGCAGTATAACTTATGATATGTAACGCCTCCTTGTGGAGAAAGTGCTTTCTTCATTTTCCCCAACCAAATACAAGACCATATGTTCAGTTATAATGCACAGTTATGCTCAATATCTTTAGAATAGGTTTCTGAAGTTCACTAAGATATTTAAAACGAGATATTTTGTTGTTGTTGTTTTGTCTATCATCCTGTAAAGCCATTTGGAAATGAATTACATTATAAAATAATCTCAGAGACTCAGTAGTAAATTTAAAGTTAAAACCGCGATTTTGACACTCATGGTTTGCAACAGCACAAATAACCTATGTGTACATTCACGGTTAATAACAAAAAACGACGTTATCCATTGGCACTTCCAGGCGTGTTCTTTAAACAACTTAATATTAATCTTAACAAATTATCCACCGGTGGAACAGTAGAAATATTATGGAGTTACGACGTTAAAATCAGAGATTCGACTCTCGATTGTAGATGAAAAGAAGATATTTTCACAAATACCTATTAATATCTCATAATAATAGATAATAATAATAATTATGTTTCCACAACTAGCTGTAACAAGTTCTAACGAACTGTTTCTACAACTAGCTGTTACAATATCTGGTCACATATTCCACAACTAGCTGTTATTATCTCTGATAAAATGTTTCCAAAACTAGCTGTTGTTGCTACCTCTGATAAAATATTTTCACTACTACCTGTTGCTACCTCTGATAAAATGTACATATGTGTATATAAATACACACTCACACATAAAATAATTTACATTTGCTATCACTAATTTTCTATGGAAAGAAAACTGGGCCTGAAAACATTTGACGTCATCGTCTCTCCAAAACCCCAGATCACTAGGCATCCTGAAATGGTCATTCAAAAAATATTTTAGCTTTTGAAAGCTACATATACCTTATGTAAATCAGGTGTGTTCTGTTTACGTAATCATTTGAAGAACAGCTGAATTATACGTCGTGTGTGATTTAGTAATTGGTAGTTTTAATTCGGAACTTAAGGTCCAGCTGCCCATATACAGCTGGATGTACGTAATTAAATAATTTTCGTGTAGCTTGAGCATGTTATTTACAAATATGCTTACTAACAGCTGACACATATAACTAGTAAGACGATTTACGCATGCGCGAGTACCAGTAAAGTGACGAGTCATTCAGAAAGTTACGAAACAACGTGAGTTATGTTTTCTGGTGACCTTCACTTATGTTTCCTTTGGAGGGAAGTCGAAGTGCTGTGTGTGACATGTGGATTCTAGCTCAGGAACGACAAATACTGTAGCTTAGAAAAA
Source organism: Tachypleus tridentatus (assembly GCF_004210375.1). Classification (NCBI taxonomy): domain Eukaryota; kingdom Metazoa; phylum Arthropoda; class Merostomata; order Xiphosura; family Limulidae; genus Tachypleus; species Tachypleus tridentatus. The sequence continues at coordinate 9,100,537 of NC_134833.1, forward strand.
CTAGAGTTGTAGCTTAGCAACGAGTAATACTGTAGCTAAGAAAAACTAAAGTTGTAGCTTAGCAACGAGTAATACTGTAGCTTAGAAAAACTAAAGTTGTAGCTTAGCAACGAGTAATACTGCATCTTAAAAAACTAAAGTTGTAGCTCAGCAACGAGTAATACTGCAGCTTAAAAAACTAAAGTTGTAGCTTAGCAACGAGTAATACTGTAGCTTAGAAAAACTGAAGTTGTAGCTCAGCAACGAGTAATACTGTAGCTTAGGAAAACTAAAGTTGTAGCTTAGCAACGAGTAATACTGTAGCTTAGAAAAACTAAAGTTGTAGCTCAGCAACGAGTAATACTGTAGCTTAGAAAAACTAAAGTTGTAGCTTAGCAACGAGTAATACTGTAGCTTAGAAAAACTAAAGTTGTAGCTTAGAAACGAGTAATACTGCAGCTTAGAAAAATTAAAGTTGTAGCTTAGCAGCGAGTAATACTGTAGCTAAGAAACAACTAAATTATAACCTTGCAACTATTTTGTTGTTGTTGAGCAGTAACGTACATGACACAGCTCTCCACTCTAACCTGTTGGTATATATACTGTATGTATCATTTCCACGTAATAACTGATGTTACTGTATTATTTGTAGTAGTGATAATTGTACGGTTATTTTTAATTAATCTACTTGTACATTCAGATATATGTGTATATACATACATATATATATATATATATACTTTATATGTTCCATACCGATTTTCTGCACCGTACTTACGTGTACGCCCTATAGTTGGCACTCCATGAGGTTAGATAATAAATCCAAATGTCCATTTCAATACTGCATCCTTCCTTAAATATATAAAAGCAAATTTAACTTTCAGTACTTTTTCCGAAAGGAAATTCCTCTCAGGGAGAATTCGTGTCATAATAACAAAAACGTATTCAGGTATTGCATCTCTTACTGTCAATCATAGGATATACGAAATAATTACTTTAAAAAAATATCACTAAATCTATATGTCATATCTAACCAGATCTACTAGTAGTTTATCTGTTGTAATGTTTGGAGAGTTTTAATCACTCCATTCATGTTCATTGTTTTACTAATGGTGTTTCAATCAGTAAAGTTTATCACTCCATTCATGTTCACTGTTTTACTAAAGGTGTATCCATCAGTAAAGTTTATCACTCCATTTATGTTCACTGTTCTACTAAAGGTGTATCCATCAGTAAAGTTTGTCACTCCATTCATGTTCACTGTTTTACTAATGGTGTTTCCATCAGTAAAGTTTATCACTCCATTTATGTTCACTGTTTTACTAAAGGTGTTTCCATCAGTAAAGTTTGTCACTCCATTTATGTTCACTGTTTTACTAAAGGTGTATCCATCAGTAAAGTTTATCACTCCATTTATGTTCACTGTTTTACTAAAGGTGTATCCATCAGTAAAGTTTATCACTCCATTCATGTTCACTGTTTTACTAAAGGTGCATCCATCAGTAAAGTTTATCACTCCATTTATGTTCACTGTTTTACTAATGGGGTTTCCATCAGTAAAGTTTATCACTCCATTCATGTTCACTGTTTTACTAAAGGTGTATCCATCAGTAAAGTTTATCACTCCATTCATGTTCACTGTTTTACTAAAGGTGTATCCATCAGTAAAGTTTATCACTCCATTTATGTTCACTGTTTTACTAATGGGGTTTCCATCAGTAAAGTTTATCACTCCATTCATGTTCACTGTTTTACTAATGGGGTTTCCATCAGTAAAGTTTATCACTCCATTCATGTTCACTGTTTTACTAAAGGTGTATCCATCAGTAAAGTTTATCACTCCATTTATGTTCACTGTTTTACTAAAGGTGTTTCCATCAGTAAAGTTTATCACTCCATTTATGTTCACTGTTTTACTAATGGTGTTTCCATCAGTAAAGTTTATCACTCCATTTATGTTCACTGTTTTACTAATGGTGTTTCCATCAGTAAAGTTTATCACTCCATTCATGTTCACTGTTTTACTAAAGGTGTATCCATCAGTAACGTTTATCACTCCATTCATGTTCACTGTTTTACTAAAGGTGTATCCATCAGTAAAGTTTATCACTCCATTCATGTTCACTGTTTTACTAATGGTGTTTCCATCAGTAAAGTTTATCACTCCATTTATGTTCACTGTTTTACTAATAGTGTTTCCATCAGTAAAGTTTATCACTCCATTCATGTTCACTGTTTTACTAATGGTGTTTCCATCAGTAAAGTTTATCACTCCATTTATGTTCACTGTTTTACTAAAGGTGTTTCCTTCAGTAAAGTTTATCACTCCATTCATGTTCATTGTTTTACTAATGGTGTTTCCATCAGTAAAGTTTATCACTCCATTTATGTTCACTGTTTTACTGAAGGTGTTTCCATCAGTAAAGTTTATCACTCCATTTATGTTCACTGTTTTACTAAAGGTGTTTCCATCAGTAAAGTTTATCACTCCATTCATGTTCACTGTTTTACTAAAGGTGTTTCCATCAGTAAAGTTTATCACTCCATTCATGTTCACTGTTTTACTAAAGGTGTTTCCATCAGTAAAGTTTAATCACTCCATTCATGTTCACTGTTTTACTAAAGGTGTTTCCATCAGTAAAGTTTAATCACTCCATTTATGTTCACTGTTTTACTAAAGGTGTTTCCATCAGTAAAGTTTAATCACTCCATTCATGTTCACTGTTTTACTGAAGGTGTTTCCATGTGTAAGCAACACATTCTTTTGAGCAGTATAGCAGGTAAATATGTACAGATTATGGTTGAAGAAGTAATTGCTGTCATTCTATCTTTCCTCGTGCGTTGCTGAGAGGAACAGTTACGTGATGAAAGGGAAAATCGTGACATATCTTATTTTGTTAAAAAATACACAGTTTTAATGATTTTACAAAACGATCATATTTCTTTGTTATATTTTTAGCTGTTGTTCGATAGATTATAAAACATTGATTGTTATTTAAATTGGTTAAAGATTTACCGGATTTCTTCGTGGTTCTATATACGTGTGTGTCTCCTGTACACTGTAATATGTTTTATAGATTATGTGTTATTTGTGTGTATGTACTTGTATACATTATGTAGGAATAGAGTGAAATATCATACAGATACATATGTTATACAGAACAAACACATTATAAAGTTCTATCAAACTAACACGGACATAATTACTGTAATAAGGACGAAAGTCTAAATTTTAATACGAACGTCCAAATTCGTCCATAAAGATATTGTAAGTAGGATCTGTAACACAGTATTTTAAAGATAACAAGAAAATAAAACTGCTTCAGTATGACAACATTGGAAGGAGGAGGTAAAGATATGCGAGTCATAAACGGTAAAACATCTTACGTCATGAACATGTCGTTTTCTATTTCATTTGTGTCATGTCCATCACGAAAGTCGAATTTTAAGAACCTTTCACACAGGTGTGAAGACCAGGTAATGAAAGTATGTCACGTGATATCAAATCACACACTCGATAGGTTTGTTAATAAAGCCGTGCTTTCCTTGACACCTCGCCCTCTATACAGCGTGATGAAATCAATAGATGATGTAGTCTTTCTTCCGAGGCCAAGCAGGTGGCGCTCCTTAATTAGTGGACGATTAAACTTGAGTAATAATTTAGTTGTAATCATTACTGAATAAGGAAACACAGTTTAAATGTGCAGGTTTTAGCAGTTATACGTTTAATGAAACATAAGGATTAAATCACATTGTTTAAATAAACAGTTTCAGTTTATAATGTATATGGTACATAGGAACTGAATTAAACAATTTAAATAAGCCAATATTAAGTGTATATTTCATAAGTGTAATGACGTATAATGATTACAATATATTGTTTGAATAAAAATAGTGTAAGTGCATAATGCGCAGATATTACAAGTACGATTACGGATAAAACTTAAAACAATGTATTTAACTTACTTATCTTCCGGGCCCGGCATGGCCAAGCGTGTTAAGGCGTGCGACTCGTAATCTGAGGGTCGCGGGTTCGCATCCCCATCGCGCCAAACATGCTCGCCCTTTCGGCCGTAGGGGCGTTATAATGTAACGGTCAATCCCACTATTCGTTGGTAAAAGAGTAGTTCAAGAGTTGGCGGTGGGTGGTGATGACTAGCTGCCTTCCCTCTAGTCTTACACTGCTAACTTAGGGACGGCTAGCACAGATAGCTCTCGAGTAACTTTGCGCGAAATTCGAAAACAAACAAACAAAGTTATCTTCCATTTTTGAATAAAGTATAAGACAGGGTCCTAATGGTCTATCTGAAAGCGTGAATTACCGGACCAATCGTGTGCTAACACTTGTTGCACACATTTCTTCGTAACATCGTTAAGTGCCGTGTTTTAGCATGTGCTCTCCTCTCTGGGTTACATCGTTAAGTGCCGTGTTTTAGCATGTGCTCTCCTCTCTGGGTTTCCATTTATTTTGTTTTCTATCAGCGAATCATGTCAGTACATAATATATTGTATTCGATTCATCAAATGGTATACATTTCGGTAAACAGTTCCACTCTTTCTGACTATGTTGGCTTCCTAGTGGCACAGCGGAATTTCTGCGAACTCTTTCCCCTAAAACCGGGTTTCGATACCCGTGGTAGACAGAGCACAAACAGCCCACTGTGCAGCTTTGTGCTTAATTCAAAACAATCAGTCAATCAATCCAAATACATGCTGTATTATGTTTTTGATTCAGTGGGACCGATTATAAATATTTTTTACTCTTACTGAGTTTGTGTTCGATTCATTATGTAATGTAAAATGTGAATAACCAGTTCAGCTCTTTTCGAGTACAAAACAAATTTTGTGTTCGATTCATCAAGTCATATTAACCCTGGTAAACAATTCAACTCCTTCCGAGTAGGCTCTGCATGGCCAGATCGTTCTCAATCTGTACTGTTCGTATCGTCTGTAGGGCCTCAGCATGGCTAGGTGGTTAGGGGCGCCTCGACTCGTAATCTAAGGGTCATGGGTTCGTATCCCCGTCGCACCAAACATGCTAGCCTTTTCAGCCATGGGACATTATAATGTTACAGTCAATCCCACTATTCGTTGGTAAAAGAGTAGCCCAAGATTTGACGGTGGGTGGTGATGTCTAGCTGCCTTCTCTCTAGTCTTATACTGGTAAATTAGGGACGGCTATCGCAGATAGCTCTCCTGTAGCTTTGCATGAAAGTCAAAAAACAAAAAAGAAACTTTTTGAGTACGTGCTAAATTGTGCTTTCTATGCCGTGAATCGAGTAAATTGGTGATAAGTGCTACGGACTGTTTCCGCGTAACCCATACATTTTATGTTCGATTCATCAAATAGTGTATACCCGGGTAAAGAGTTAGACTGTTACTTTTTTACTTTTTTTCTTAGCACGTGGTTTATTAAATTTTCAGTTTACCAAATCATCTCAATCGATGTTTAGTTGTTCCAACTCTTGTAGGTACCAGATTTTATGTTCGATTCATCAAATAGTGTATACCCGGGTAAAGAGTTAGACTGTTACTTTTTTTACTTTTTTTCTTAGCACGTGGTTTATTAAATTTACAGTTTACCAAATCATCTCAATCGATGTTAAGTTGTTCCAACTCTTGTAGGTACCAGATTTTCTGTTCGATTCTTCTATAACTTGTAAGCTCGTATCTTTAACCTCAAGAAGTAATTTAGTATTTGTTCCCGACTTTCGCAACTTGAGAAGATGGATGACTAGAAGTTGAACGTTATGTTATTAATGTAACCCTCACACTAGTAACTATACTCTGGGAACAACATCAGAACATGCTCTGTTTCAAAACATATCAGTTGTTGTTTTTGTTTGACGTGAACTGGATAGCGAGCAATATTTTAAGATATACTAGGAATGTACCTATTGAAATAATATATGCTGTTTTATCAATACGGATATAACAGCCTTTATATTTAAGAAAAGAACAGAGAATAGAGAAACCGGCATTATCGTTAATACTCTGAATCAAACTTTGGAAAGTCTGAAATATAACATTACTTAATTGGACACATAAAAACTAGAGACACTAGAGTACCTTCTTACAAAGTCTAATGACTACTAAAAACCAGTTATTACTCGCTAACAAGGCCTAGTAACCAATAAAAACTAGTTAGTACTCCCTAACAAGCTCTAGTAACCAATAAAACTAGTTAGTACTTCCTAACAAGGCCTAATAACCAATAAAAACTAGTTAGTACTTCCTAACAAAACCTAGTAACCAATAAAAACTATTTAGTACTTCCTAACAAGGCCTAGTAGCCAATAAAAACCAGTTAGTACTTCCTAACAAGCTCTAGTAACCAATAAAAACTAGTTAGTACACCCTAACAAGCTCTAGTAACCAATAAAAACTAGTTAGTACTTCCTAACACGGCCTAGTAACAAATAAAACTAGTTAGTACTTCCTAACAAGCTCTAGTAACCAATAAAACTAGTTAGTACTTCCTAGCAAGGCCTAGTAATCAATAAAACCAGTTAGTACTTCCTAACAAGCTCTAGTAACCAATAAAACTAGTTAGTACACCCTAACAAGCTCTAGTAACCAATAAAACTAGTTAGTACTTCCTAACACGGCCTAGTAACAAATAAAACTAGTTAGTACTTCCTAACAAGCTCTAGTAACCAATAAAACTAGTTAGTACTTCCTAGCAAGGCCTAGTAATCAATAAATACTAGTTAGTACTTCCTAACAAGGCCTAGTAACCAATAAAAACTAGTTAGTACTTCATAACAAGGCCTAGTAACCAATAAAAACTAGTTAGTACTTCCTAACAAGGCCTAGTAACCAATAAAAAGCAGTTAGTACTTCCTAACAAGCTCTAGTAACCAATAAAAACTAGTTAGTACTTCCTAACAAAGCCTAGTAACCAATAAAAAAGCAGTTAGTACTTCCTAACAAGCTCTAGTAACCAATAAAACTAGTTAGTACTTCCTAACAAGCTCTAGTAACCAATAAAAACTAGTTAGTACTTCCTAACAAGGTCTAGTAGCCAATAAAAACTAGTTAGTACTTCATAACAAGGCCTAGTAACCAATAAAAACTAGTTAGTACTTCCTAACAAGGCCTAGTAACTAATAAAAACTAGTTAGTACTTCCTAACAAGGCCTAGTAACCAATAAAAACTAGTTAGTACTTCCTAACAAGCTCTAGTAACCAATAAAAACTAGTTAGTACTTCCTAACAAGCTCTAGTAACCAATAAAACTAGTTAGTACTTCCTAACAAGGCCTAGTAACCAATACAAAGCAGTTAGTACTTCCTAATAAGGTCTAGTAACCAGGTCTAGTAACAGTTGGTGCTATATTTTGGTACATAGTTTCATTGTTGTATAAAGAACACTGCATTCGCCGAATTAAGTAAAATTGAGTTTATTTCAAAATCATATTTCCTCGAGACTTGAACGATGAAACAATTCTCCGCTACTAGAAAGTGGTTTTAATATTTGAAAATATTCAGATGTGTCAAAGTAGCGATAACAACAATGTTCTTGTTTAGATCAGAGAGGAAAAGAGCACGTTGTGTCACTAGATTATAACGATAAGTCACTAAGATCTAACTAACTTGATCTATGTTAAATAGAACAAACGGTTGTACTGATAAGGAATAGTTTCTAATTCAATGATAAACAACTAAATACTACGTGGTCGAAACATTGAATTACAAAAAATATATGCACACATCTGGAGATTGCTTTGTTAGTTAGATATCATGATACAGTACTTAGAAAATAGGTGTCAGTCATTACAACCGAAACGAAGTTCGGTTTGAATTTCGCGCAAAGCTGCACGAGGGATATCTGTGCTAGCCGTTCCTAATGTAGCAGTGTAAGACTAGAGGGAAGGCAGCTAGTTATCACCACCCACCGACAATTCTTGAGCTACTTCTTTGACCAACGAATAGTGGGATTGACCGTTACGTATAACGCCCCCACGGTTGAAAAGGCGAGTATGCTTGGTGTGACGAGGATTCGAACCCGTGACCCTCAGATTACAAATCGAGTACCTCAACCACTTGGCCATGCCAGGTCGCCGAAAGGTGTTAGTAAAACGTCTGTGGCTAAGCCTTTTCACTTCTTGACGTATTTTAGATCGATATCAGTTTTCCTTTGATTGTGATATTTTTGTAACTTTCTTGTGGTCTAGTGGTTAACGTTTCGGGCTGCAAATTGATTGTTCGGCACAACGCATTCATCTGTGGACACAGATTTTAATATTTTATCATTTCCTGTTAAATTTCATTTAATGTGTTTATGTAATAACACCATGACAAATATTGAGCTATTTCTCATAATTGTTTCTTTAGTTTTTATTAAACTCTTACTAATAGTGTTATTCGCAATGTAACATGTTCAGTTTTCAGTTTATCCCAAATAAGTTTAGTTTTTTGTTATGTGTGTGTGGTTGTGTTTACTGTGGTTTTTCCTTACCAATAACGTAGAACATGCTTGGTTTAGCGGATCGTGTACAAGTGACCTTCTTAGCGTAACCTTTTCTTACAATTACCTCCATTTTGCCTTGTTTATTAACTGGAAATACCCTGTAAGTCTTGGCATGTAGGATTTCTCCCTCTCCTTGATTTTTACATACAGAAATGTCATGAGACATGTCAACATCCATTCAATAAATTTCGACTATGCATGTCACTGGGACATCTCGAAACCCTTGAAAGTTGGAAGTGGGTATGGTTAAGAATTTACAATACATTACCTTGTTAAAACTTGAGAAATACTGTACATTAAGGTGTTAAAACTTGAGAAATACTGTACATTAACGTGTTAAAACTTGAAATACTGTACATTAATGTGTTAAAACTTGAGAAATACTGTACATTAAGGTGTTAAAACTTGAGAAATAGTGTACATTAAGGTGTTAAAACTTGAGAAATACTGTACATTAACGTGTTAAAACTTGAGAAATAGTGTACATTAAGGTGTTAAAACTTGAGAAATACTGTACATTAACGTGTTAAAACTTGAGAAATAGTGTACATTAAGGTGTTAAAACTTGAGAAATACTGTAAATTAACGTGTTAAAACTTGAGAAATACTGTACATTAACGTGTTAAAACTTGAGAAATAGTGTACATTAAGGTGTTAAAACTTGAGAAATACTGTACATTAACGTGTTAAAACTTGAAATAGTGTACATTAAGGTGTTAAAACTTGAGAAATACTGTACATTAACGTGTTAAAACTTGAAATACTGTACATTAATGTGTTAAAACTTGAGAAATACTGTACATTAACGTGTTAAAACTTGAGAAATACTGTACATTGATGTGTTAAAACTTGAGAAATGCTGTACATTGATGTGTTAAAACTTGAGAAATACTGTACATTAAGGTGTTAAAACATGAGAAATACTGTACATTAAGGTGTTAAAACATGAGAAATACTGTATATTAATGTGTTAAAACAAGAGATATAGTGTACATTTTTACACAATAAGAAGTTTGATAAGGATTTGTTTTCTTTAAACGTATATCTCTAGAATAGACTATCCGTGTTTTCCCCACCACAAGAATCAATACCTGAGTTTTAGAGTTGTGAGTTTTACAATTTGTCTCTGAGCCACTGATAAGCGTTTAGTAGAAACAAGTTCTAACGCAGTACGAAGTTTTATAAGTAGCCTAAACAGTTTCAAAACGAGGGCTTGAGCTTTTGAAATTTACTTTATTTTAACTGGTTTTAATACTTGAACAATTAATTTACGTCCATAAATCTTGATTTAAAGTTTTTTCTTCGTACACATATAATTTACTTTGTGTATATGTCACTAGTTCATTTTTAAATCACTTAACTTTCTGTTGTGTGTGTGTGTGTGTTTTTCTTATAGCAAAGCCACACCTGGCTAATTTCTGTGTCCACTGAGGGGAATGAAACCACGGACTTTAGCGTTGTAAATCCATAGACGTAGGATGCTCGACTCGTAATCTGAGAGTCCTGGGTTCCAATCCCGTCACACCAAACATGTGCGCCATTTTAGTCATGGGTGCATCATAATGTGACGGTCAATCCCACTATTCGGTGGTGAAAAAGTAGCCAAAGAGTTGGCAGTGGGTGGTGATGACTAGCTGCCTTCTCTCCAGTCCTACACTGCTAAATGAGGGACGGCTAGCGCAGATAGTCCTCGTGGAGCTTTGCGCGAAATCCAAAATCAAACAAACAAACCACAGACTTAACGCTGTTCCACTGACAGACTTTATAGCTGTAACTTTATTGAATTGATATGAATTCAACTTCATATATTACTGTTTAAATATTTACTCTTTATACTAATTCATAACTTGAATTTTCTTCTGAAACTCGCGAACCATTTGAAAACTTTTTACTTCACTTTAAAAAAAAAAGTGAAATACAGAAACGTTTCAGAATCGCAAAGATGAACTAATACTTGTAATAATTTAGTCAGTTAAAACAGTTAATTAACTGACGCATAAACCACTGATGAAGTGTAGGAAACGCTACCTCTCGCAATTTTAATTTTTATTGTTGAATTTCGAGGGTGTATCATTTTTTCCATTGCAAAACGACCCACCGTAAGACTTTCGTGTCTAAGCGAACCCCTTCTCCTTGTTGCTCTCCATAAGTCGCTTAGTGTGTAAGAATGATGGATTGTTTCCAAGTTTCAACTATATTTGGCATGTCCTAATACTCGGTTTGCAATTTGCGGGTCGTAGGTTTGGATAACATTACCGTACATGCTCGCCCTCTCAACCAAGAGAATTTTATAATGTGATGGTCAATCCCTCTATTCTATAGTGGTGAGTGATGTTGACTGGCTTCTCTACAGTTTATCACTTCACAGTTAGAAGATAAGAACCAGCTAGCCCTCAAACAGTTTTGCGCAAAATTGAAGTAATCAAATATAGTCACAAGAAATCCATATACTTAGTATCCATTGACTTGATATGTCATTCTTTACTAGAAATATCATGGATACCTACTTTATCTCTTAGTACTTAGGGAATGCAAGGATGGGGCAAACATTCGTTTAAGAAGCTTGTGTAAACGTGAGTTATGTCGCTTTTTCAGACAAAGATCCTTCTTTATTGTGTTGTATACTGTTGCCTGGAGTACATGGACAGCTTTAACCACTTACTTCGAAATTCTAAATCTACGACCTAAATACATTTTATGATTTACATCTATGAATATTTTACGCCAAAGGGGTTGTTAAATAATGTCCTAAAAAGCGATCAAATGTCAGTGGAATCACACTACCTACGAATGCCATATAATGTCTAAATGTATTTCTGATACAGTCCGTTCCACCACACTGTATATCGACTGGATTCTCACACGACTTACATTAATATGCATAAACAAACTCAACCCTTTATACGACTGCTACAGATTTGTTTTGTCATTTTTATACATCCAGTTGCACAATTTGAGCCAAAACCTGAAATATTAAAACTGTTTTAGATAAATCTGGCAATCAATGATTATCAAATCGGTTTTAATTAAACAAGCAGCAAACCGAATAGTCTTTAACCAAAAAAGTGATCCAGTTGTCACCACAGTTTCAGCCAACGAAATCTAGAAATGTATTTAAGTTACGGATATCTATCTGAATGTATAACTGTGGCAAAGATATTTACAAATAAATAATCGTAATTTATTTTGTTATAAATCTTCTAGTCAAGTTTTAGACGAAACTCATCTGTCTAGATAACTTCACTTATTTTTAGTTTACTAAAAAACAAAGATAGATTTTTGTGGGTTTTTTTTCACACTTGCTAACTCAGACCGAGGCTGTCATAATTAATGAACCCTTTTGACTAGTCTCATACAAGCTGTATACTCATCTAACGAAGCACCAGTTTCGCGTTGAGTGTAAATCTCGGCGGTGCAATCACTGTCGAAGTTTGAGCTGTTAGACGGATTCGAACTACATACCACAATTTTCACAGTCACTCACAATACCAACTTCAACAATAGACTTAATTACGTGAAGTGTGAACAGAGCCACAGGTGGCGCCACAAGCGTCACAAATTGTAACTTTCTCAGCATGCAGCCGTCTAGTGGTCTATGTGAACTCAGTTTATGACTCGTTGGGAATATTTCTCTCGGCTCACTTTGAATGCCTCATTCTTGCGTGCCTCGCCCCTATTGTGACTTTGCTACTACCTTACTTGGTCTACCAAAAAATAGAAACCGAGATGGCCTGTGGTACGTTATGCAAACAAAGCAACTACATGTTAAACTAAAGGCTGGGAATATAAAGAAAACATGTCAGCGACACAAAAAACACCGTTTTAGCTTCATTTCCAAAAAAATCGTGTTATTTGTTACAAGCAACTGAAATATTTTCACGGGAATTTGACGTAAAATGTGAACCAAAGTAAGTGGAAACTTTGACGTGTAACAACTGAATGGCATGCAAATAAAATATTGTAGTATAAAAATTGAATGTTATACGAATAACATGAGAATCTGTGAATTATCCAATGAAACACAAGCTCTGTCCTGGAATGAAAATATAATTTACCAATGAAACACAAGCTCTGTCCTTGAATGAAATGATAACTTACCAATGAAACACAAGCTCTGTCCTTGAATGAAATGATAACTTACCAATGAAACACAAGCTCTGTCCTGGAACGAAATGATAACTTACCAATGAAACACAAGCTCTGTCCTGGAACAAAATGATAATCTACCAATGAAACACAAGCTCTGTCTTGGAACGAAATGATAACTTACCAATGAAACACAAGCTCTGTCCTGGAACGAAATGATAACTTACCAATGAAACACAAGCTCTGTCCTGGAACAAAATGATAATCTACCAATGAAACACAAGCTCTGTCCTGGAACGAAATGATAACTTACCAATGAAACACAAGCTCTGTCCTGGAACAAAATGATAATCTACCAATGAAACACAAGCTCTGTCCTGGAACAAAATGATAATTTACCAATGAAACACAAGCTCTGTCCTGGAACAAAATGATAATCTACCAATGAAACACAAGCTCTGTCCTGGAACAAAATGATAATTTACCAATGAAACACAAGCTCTGTCCTGGAACAAAATGATAATTTACCAATGAAACACAACTATTTGATAGCCTGAAGAACACTGTTCATATAATATATAAATATTTCTGATGTAATCTTTGTGTTATCCTTTGATGTAATCCCAGTAGCATATTCATATGTTTAAGAACTCGCATCGCTGGAAACCGGATTTCGATACCCGTAGTGAGCAAAGAATGTTTTAATTTTTTTATTCTAGAGAAATATTTGTTGCTGGTTTGAAAATTTACAATTACTAAATTTGTTCCCCTGCTGGAACAGCAGTAAGTTTAAAGACTCATAATGCTAAAATCCTGGGTTCGATTCCTCGCCATGAACCGAGCAGAATGGGTTCATTTGGTTTTGTTCTGAGAAAAGAAAAAGCAAGCGACGAATAATCAATCAACCCGCTAGTACAGCGGTAAGTCTACGGGTTTACAATGCTAGAATGGGGGGTTCGATCCCACTGGGTAGGCTGAACAGATAGCCCAATGTGGCTTTGCTATAAAAAAAACACACGAATAATTAATTTTTAAAACTTTTGACAAAGTATAGTTTCCTCTAATTATCAGTTATGTCCGTTTAATAATTAAAAAAAATGCATTTGGAGGACGTAATTCCTTTTCAGGCACTTTTGTTGTGCCATATATTAAGAGTTAAAAACAAAAATAAAACCTTCCACAATGTTAGTTTAACCTAACTAGGGCTAGTACCCACAAATGTTATTTTAACCTAACTAGGGTTAGTATCCACAATGTTAATTTAACCTAACTAGGGCTAGTACCCACAATGTTAGTTTAACTTAACTAGGGTTAATATTCACAATGTTAATTTAACCTAATAAGGACTAGTGTCCACAATATTAGTTTAGATTAAAAACGTCGCATTTGTGTTCACTCTTAAATTCGTTGGGTAATTTTGATGGAATAAATTAATGTTGTTATTAATTTATTGGTTAGGATCTTTTCAATAGTACCCCAGTGGCTCAGCAGTATTACTACCCTAGGAACTGGGTTTCTAGACCCATGGCTGTCACAGAACAGAGAACCTGTTATGTAGCTTTTCACTTAAAAACAAACAATGCAAATCTTTGTAATGGATTGAAACCAAAGAAATTTATCATGAAATTACAGTTTGTCTGTTTTAGCACAAAGCTACACAAGGGATAACCTTCATTTTGTCCACGAGAATCAAATCTCGAATTTTAGCGTTGTAAGATCGTAAAATTTTCGCTGACCCTCTAAAGAACGAATTGAATTATCCATTAAATCACTTATAATTGTATAAAACAAAATAAAACTATAATGAAACGCTTGGTTAAGTCTTTGTAATGGGAAAATATCAAACAGTTCTGAATTAGAGGGCATACATAACCCTGCCACACAACACTGATCATACTTGGCCCTCATAAAATATGAAATTTTGTCCGTATGTCCGTCGTTTTCAATAGATGCGAACTTTTTTTCGCAGCTCGGTTAAGAATACTATACTGCATAAATCCGCCAACTTTCATCAAAATGGGATCATTTTTTACTAAGTTATAGAGCAAATATGGTGTAAAACCAATGGGTCCCTGGCTTTGACTTTGACCTTCCAAAACTAAACAATTCTACGTTGGGTCATAGTTCAAATATATACCAATTTTCGTCTAAATCCATTCAGCTGTTTTTGAGAATTCTTGCTGAAAAGCACACACTCACAAAGAAACAAAGAGATGAAAGCATAGCCTCCGTCCGCCTTTGGTGGGGAAGATCAAATATATTGATTAAATTATATGTAATGGGAAAAACAAACAAAAGAGTCGTAATAAAGTCACTAATTCTAGTGTTGGAAATACTTTTTGTGAGTAATTATAAGTTAGACCTTAGGTTTCATGCCGGCAATTCTTGTTAACTTCATAGTTGACTAATTTGTTACCATGTGTGTCTTTTTCAGGTACGATCGTGTCAAGAACTTGGCGATTAGGATAATATTCGTCGTTAGGCTATTATTAAATTAAGTTTAATAAATCAAAAAAAGGATAATAAATTTACCCAATTTCTTAATTAAGCTTTTAGCACTTATTGTTAACAACATAATGAGATAAAGTTTAGACATTTTTAAAATTGTAGACACAACGAAGTGAAAACCAAATTATTCCAGCATTTCACATCGGTTTAAAAGACTACTTGAAACGTAGCGTTTTGCGCCAAAAGTCAATTAGCAAATCAAACAGTAATTATATCTCTTGTTTCGCATCATTGTTAATCAAAAACGCTTAAATCAAATAGTTTTGTAACCAAGGTATTTCCATAGAACGTTTTGTATTTTAATTGTTTTTGTATATCAAAAATGTAAGCGAATATTTTAAAGTTAAATTTGCTCTCACCTTACTGATAGTACCTTTGGTTAATAACGTTGTTATCTGTGGCTCTGGGTAGAACAAATTTATCTATCTGTTTATCGTAAAACTATAATTATAAATACCACGATTACTGACCCGGCATGGCCAGGTAGTTAAGACACTAGACTCTTAATCAGAGGGTCACACATTCAAATACTTGTCGAACCAAACGTGCTCGCCCTTTCACCGATGGGGGCGTTATAATGTGACGTTCAATTGCACTATTCGTTGGAAAAAGAGTAGCCAAGAGTTGGCGGTGAATGGTAATAACTAGCTGCCTTCCCTCTAACCTTACACTACTAAATTAGGGACGGCTAGCGCAGACAGCCCTCGTGTGGCTTTGCGCGAAATTCAAACCAAACTAAAATTACTTTCGGATAAGTTTAAATTTCTGTGTGATTTATTCTTCTGGTTAATGGTATAAATAACATTCATATGATGCATCTTCATTGTTAATTGTGTAAATAAAACTGATATAAAATATTTTTTCTGTTTAATGGTGTATATAAAACTACTGATGTGTCCTTATGGTTAATGGTGTAAATAAAACTATTGATGTGTCCTTATATTTAATGGTGTAAATAAAACTATTGATGTGTCCTTATGGTTAATGGTGTATAGAAAACTACTGATGTGTCCTTATGGTTAATGGTGTAAATAAAACTATTGATGTGTCCTTATTGTTAATGATGTAAATAAAACTATTGATGTGTCCTTATGGTTAATAGTGTAAATAAAACTATTGATGTGTCCTTATGGTTAATTGTGTAAATAAAACTACTGATGTGTCCTTATGGATAATGGTGTAAATAAAACTATTGATGTGTCCTTATGGTTAATGGTGTAAATAAAACTATTGATGTGTCCTTATGGTTAATGGTGTATATAAAACTACTGATGTGTCCTTACGGTTAATGGTGTAAATAAAACTATTGATGTGTCCTTATATTTAATGGTGTAAATAAAACTATTCATGTGTCCTTATGGTTAATGGTGTATAGAAAACTACTGATGTGTCCTTATGGTTAATGGTGTAAATAAAACTATTGATGTGTCCTTATGGTTAATGGTGTAAATAAAACTATTGATGTGTCCTTATGGTTAATGGTGTATATAAAACTACTGATGTGTCCTTACGGTTAATGGAGTAAATAAAACTATTGATGTGTCCTTATATTTAATGGTGTAAATAAAACTATTGATGTGTCCTTATGGTTAATGGTGTAAATAAAACTATTGATGTGTCCTTATGGTTAATGGTGTATATAAAACTACTGATGTGTCCTTACGGTTAATGGAGTAAATAAAACTATTGATGTGTCCTTATATTTAATGGTGTAAATAAAACTATTCATGTGTCCTTATGGTTAATGGTGTATAGAAAACTACTGATGTGACCTTATATTTAATGGTGTAAATAAAACTATTGATGTGTCCTTATGGTTAATGATGTAAATAAAACTATTGATGTGTCCTTATGGTTAATAGTGTAAATAAAACTATTGATGTGTCCTTATGGTTAATTGTGTAAATAAAACTATTGATGTGTCCTTATGGTTAATGGTGTAAATAAAACTATTGATGTGTCCTTATGGTTAATGGTGTAAATAAAACTATTGATGTGTCCTTATGATAATGGTGTAAATAAAACTATTGATGTGTCCTTATGGTTAATGGTGTAAATAAAACTATTGATGTGTCTTTATGGTTAATGGTGTATATAAAACTACTGATGTGTCCTTATGGATAATGGTGTATATAAAACTATTGATGTGTCCTTATGGTTAATGGTGTAAATAAAACTATTGATGTGTCCTTATGGTTAATGGTGTATATAAAACTACTGATGTGTCCTTATGGTTAATGGTGTATATAAAACTACTGATGTGTCCTTATAGTTAATGGTGTATATAAAACTATTGATGTGTCCTTATATTTAGTGGTGTAAATAAAACTATTCATGTGTCCTTATGGTTAATGGTGTATATAAAACTATTGATGTGTCCTTATGGTTAATGGTGTAAATAAAACTATTGATGTGTCCTTATGGTTAATGGTGTATATAAAACTACTGATGTGTCCTTATGGTTAATGGTGTAAATAAAACTATTGATGTGTCCTTATGGTTAATGGTGTATATAAAACTAGTGATGTGTCCTTATGGTTAATGGTGTATATAAAACTATTGATGTGTCCTTATGGTTAATGGTCTAAATAAAACTATTGGTGTGTCCTTATGGTTAATGGTGTAAATAAAACTATTGATGTGTCCTTATGGTTAATGGTGTAATTAAAACTGACTATGAATTAACAATACAAATTGTCTTTTGTCTTTCTGGTAGCACGCACGATGCACGAGGAAAGACTTGCGCAGTTCGAGTTTGTAAAACTTTCTACACGAATGTAAGAAAAGACTGGATGGAGCGGATGATGTCCCCATGAGGTAGAGATTTGTTACTGTGAAAACCATCACACGAGAATGATGTATCTATCGCTCAGCTTGTAAAGACTGGAGCTTTGCTCACAGCAAAGCTGTTCTTACACAGACTGGCTTTACTTCGATGGTGACAAGGTTTTAAAGCCCTCTCAAAACTGGTAATAAAGATAATGTGTGAACATCCTTAGGTTTCTGACATCAGTGAAATGAAGTTAAAACATCGTATCATTGGTGGTGTGGTTCTTGTAACAATGGTAGTGGTATTGATAGAATTTCACCTGCGAGAAACTAGGATAAGGCTCAGGGTTAATTATTCAGGTGAACTTAACGACTTAACCCCTAGCAATTTTAACAAATGGTTCCTCAACAGAGACGGAGAAGTGAATATTTCAAGAAAAGGAACGGCCGCATCTGCCGTTAAAGTCCTTTCGCGAGCGTGACGAATACCAAAGAAGAGGAGTCGTATGACAACGAAAGTCTCAGATTAGCCAAAGGTTTAGAAGAGACGAAAGTGAAGCCACATGACGAAGCAGTAGATGATTTTTCTGACCTGTTAAACCTAGTGACAAAAATACCCCAAAGGTACGACGGACCAGGAGAGGAAAACGCCAAAAGAAGTTCAATCCCACACTGGCGGAGTTACTAGGATCAATCCCAAGTAAGATTTTTTTCGGTTTTTTTCTTATTTTCTACTGACTGAAGAAATAATTTGTTGATGGTAAATAATAAGAAAACGGACGGCAAACATCTAAGTATTGTTTGTTAATAGTCTCTGAATGTGTTGTAACTGTAATATATTAAATTCTGTAACACTTGCTATATAAATGATTATTTGAAGTAAGCTCAAAGCTACATAATGGGCTATCTGTGCTGTGCCCACCATGACTATCGAAACTATGGGTCAGGGGCGGTAAACTTTTGGTAAATGCGCATATGGCTTGTTGCTAATTAGTTCATATTTTAGTTAACTAGTAATGAAGTCGGAAAGTGGCTCTGCTGAGCGTTGGTGTTTTAGACATTTGTAGCAATCAACCCGAAACATACACGAAGCAATTTCTCAACCCCCCTCCCAAAAATGTAGGCCCAAAAACAAGATCCTCTTTCCGTCTCATTCCAAACCCCAAAGTCTAAAGTCTAAGGCAAGTCTAAAGACTTAGAAAGTTACAACCCAGGTTTAGATATCTGTGGTTCACACACCACAACCTCTTCACTTCTAATCTAAAGACTTAGAAAGTTACAACCCAGGTTTAGATATCTGTGGTTCACACACCACAACCTCTTCACTTCTAATCTAAAGAATTGGAAAGTTACAACCCAAGTTTATATATCTGTGGTTCACACACCACAACCTCTTCACTTCTAATCTAAAGACTTGGAACGTTACAACCCAGGTTTAGATATCTGTGGTTCACACACCACAACCTCTTCACTTCTAATCTAAAGACTTAGAAAGTTACAACCCAGGTTTAGGTATCTGTGGTTCACACACCACAACCTCTTCACTTCTAATCTAAAGACTTAGAAAGTTACAACCCAGGTTTATATATCTGTGGTTCACACGCCACAACCTCTTCACTTCTAATCTAAAGAATTGGAAAGTTACAACCCAGGTTTAGATATCTGTGGTTCACACACCACAACCTCTTCACTTCTAATCTAAAGACTTAGAAAGTTACAACCCAGGTTTAGATATCTGTGGTTCACACACCACAACCTCTTCACTTCTAATACTCTGACTACAAAAATCAAATGGATATCAAGTCTTTCTTCTTCAAAATGTTGTTATATCAGAATATGAATACATAACTTGGTATTCCACGTGAAATACACATATCTAACTTATTTACGATTCTGAATTCAGAATGGGTAAGCTGAAAGTTTCCTATTCTTAACATGAACACTTCTATGACTGAAGTCCGTAAGTCAAATGTTCTATAGTACAAAAAACTTTACCAACTCGTTTATATTCATATAGAAAATAAAATATTTTTTGATAACACAAGAGGAAACTTCACTAAATGGTTAATATTAATATAATACACAAAATGCTTTCTTCTTTATAGTGGAAGAAACCTTTCAAACTGGGAGATCTTTCACCTTGGAATAAGTCAGAACGAATTGTATAAGGAAGAAGACAAAGTTATAGATGATCTTCTACATGACATGGCTACCATGTCTATTGTTCACGTTGGTAGGTATTGTTACAATTACAGATCTTCTACATGACATGGCTACCATGTCTATTGTTCACGTTGGTAGGTATTCTTACAATTACTGATCTTCTACATGACATGGCTACCATCTCTATTGTTCACGTTGGTAGGTATTGTTACAATTACTGATCTTCTACATGACATGGCTACCATGTCTATTGTTCATGTTGGTAGGTATTGTTACAATTACTGATCTTCTACATGACATGGCTACCATGTCTATTGTTCATGTTGGTAGGTATTGTTACAATTACTGATCTTCTACATGACATGGCTACCATGTCTATTGTTCATGTTGGCAGGTATTGTTACAATTACTGATCTTCTACATGACATGGCAACCATGTCTATTGTTCACGTTGGTAGGTATTGTTACAATTACTGATCTTCTACAAGACATGGCTACCATGTCTATTGTTCACGTTGGTAGGTATTGTTACAATTACTGATCTACTACATGACATGGCTACCATGTCTATTGTTCACGTTGGTAGGTATTGTTACAATTACTGATCTTCTACATGACATGGCTACCATGTCTATTGTTCACGTTGATAGGTATTGTTACAATTACTGATCTTCTACATGACATTTCTACCATGTCTATTGTTCACGTTGGTAGGTATTGTTACAATTACTGATCTTCTACATGACATGGCTACCATGTCTATTGTTCACGTTGGTAGGTATTGTTACAATTACTGATCTTCTACATGACATGGCTACCATGTCTATTGTTCACGTTGGTAGGTATTGTTACAATTACTGATCTTCTACATGACATGGCTACCATGTCTATTGTTCATGTTGGTAGGTATTGTTACAATTACTGATCTTCTACATGACATGGCTACTATGTCTATTGTTACAATTAATGATTTTGTACATGACATTTCTACCATGTCTATTGTTCATGTTGGCAGGTATTGTTACAATTACTGATCTTCTACATGACATGGCTACCATGTCTATTGTTCACGTTGGTAGGTATTGTTACAATTACTGATCTTCTACATGACATGGCTACCATGTCTATTGTTCACGTTGGTAGGTATTGTTACAATTACTGATCTTCTACATGACATGGCTACCATATCTATTGTTCATGTTGGTAGGTATTGTTACAATTACTGATCTTCTACATGACATGGTTACCATGTCTATTGTTCACGTTGCTAGGTATTGTTACAATTACTGATCTTCTACATGACATGGCTACCATGTCTATTGTTCACGTTGGTAGGTATTGTTACAATTACTGATCTTCTACATGACATGGCTACCATGTCTATTGTTCACGTTGGTAGGTATTGTTACAATTACTGATCTTCTACATGACATGGCTACTATGTCTATTGTTACAATTAATGATTTTGTACATGACATTTCTACCATGTCTATTGTTCATGTTGGCAGGTATTGTTACAATTACTGATCTTCTACATGACATGGCTACTATGTCTATTGTTACAATTAATGATTTTGTACATGACATTTCTACCATGTCTATTGTTCATGTTGGCAGGTATTGTTACAATTACTGATCTTCTACATGACATGGCTACCATGTCTATTGTTCACGTTGGTAGGTATTGTTACAATTACTGATCTTCTACATGACATGGCTACCATGTCTATTGTTCACGTTGGTATGTATTGTTACAATTACTGATCTTCTACATGACATGGCTACCATGTCTATTGTTCACGTTGGTAGGTATTGTTACAATTACTGATCTTCTACATGACATGGCTACCATGTCTATTGTTCACGTTGGTAGGTATTCTTACAATTACTGATCTTCTACATGACATGGCTACCATGTCTATTGTTCATGTTGGTAGGTATTGTTACAATAAGTGATCTTCTACATGACATGGCTACTATGTCTATTGTTACAATTAATGATTTTGTACATGACATTTCTACCATGTCTATTGTTCATGTTGGCAGGTATTGTTACAATTACTGATCTTCTACATGACATGGCTACCATGTCTATTGTTCACGTTGGTAGGTATTGTTACAATTACTGATCTTCTACATGACATGGCTACCATGTCTATTGTTCACGTTGGTAGGTATTGTTACAATTACTGATCTTCTACATGACATGGCTACCATGTCTATTGTTCATGTTGGTAGGTATTGTTACAATTAATGATTTTGTACATGACATTTCTACCATGTCTATTGTTCATGTTGGCAGGTATTGTTACAATTACTGATCTTCTACATGACATGGCTACCATGTCTATTGTTCACGTTGGTAGGTATTGTTACAATTACTGATCTTCTACATGACATGGCTACCATGTCTATTGTTCACGTTGCTAGGTATTGTTACAATTACTGATCTTCTACATGACATGGCTACCATGTCTATTGTTCACGTTGGTAGGTATTCTTACAATTACTGATCTTCTACATGACATGGCTACCATGTCTATTGTTCACGTTGCTAGGTATTGTTACAATTACTGATCTTCTACATGACATGGCTACCATGTCTATTGTTCACGTTGGTATGTATTGTTACAATTACTGATCTTCTACATGACATGGCTACCATGTCTATTGTTCACGTTGGTAGGTATTGTTACAATTATTGAGCTTCTACATGACATGGCTACCATGTCTATTGTTCACGTTGGTAGGTATTGTTACAATTACTGATCTTCTACATGACATGGCTATTATGTCTATTGTTACAATTAATGATTTTGTACATGACATTTCTACCATGTCTATTGTTCATGTTGGCAGGTATTGTTACAATTACTGATCTTCTACATGACATGGCTACCATGTCTATTGTTCACGTTGGTAGGTATTGTTACAATTACTGATCTTCTACATGACATGGCTACCATGTCTATTGTTCACGTTGGTAGGTATTGTTACAATTACTGATCTTCTACATGACATGGATACTATGTTTATTGTTACAATTAATGATTTTGTACATGACATTTCTACCATGTCTATTGTTCATGTTGGCAGGTATTGTTACAATTACTGATCTTCTACATGACATGGCTACCATGTCTATTGTTCACGTTGGTAGGTATTGTTACAATTACTGATCTTCTACATGACATGGCTACCATGTCTATTGTTCACGTTGGTAGGTATTGTTACAATTACTGATCTTCTACATGACATGGCTACCATGTCTATTGTTCACGTTGGTAGGTATTGTTACAATTACTGATCTTCTACATGACATGGCTAACATGTCTATTGTTCACGTTGGTAGGTATTGTTACAATTACTGATCTTCTACATGACATGGCTACTATGTCTATTGTTACAATTAATGATTTTGTACATGACATTTCTACCATGTCTATTGTTCAAGTTGGCAGGTATTGTTACAATTACTGATCTTCTACATGACATGGCTACTATGTCTATTGTTACAATTAATGATTTTGTACATGACATTTCTACCATGTCTATTGTTCATGTTGGTAGGTATTGTTACAATTACTGATCTTCTACATGACATGGCTACTATGTCTATTGTTACAATTAATGATTTTGTACATGACATTTCTACCATGTCTATTGTTCATGTTGGCAGGTATTATTACAATTACTGATCTTCTACTTGACATGGCTACCATGTCTATTGTTCACGTTGGTAGGTATTGTTACAATTACTGATCTTCTACATGACATGGCTACCATGTCTATTGTTCATGTTGGTAGGTATTGTTACAATTACTGATCTTCTACATGACATGGCTACCATGTCTATTGTTCACGTTGGTAGGTATTGTTACAATTACTGATCTTCTACATGACATGGCTACCATGTCTATTGTTCACGTTGGTAGGTATTCTTACAATTACTGATCTTCTACATGACATGGCTACCATCTATTGTTCACGTTGGTAGGTATTCTTACAATTACTGATCTTCTACATGACATGGCTACCATGTCTATTGTTCACGATGGTAGGTATTGTTACAATTACTGATCTTCTACATGACATGGCTACCATGTCTATTGTTCATGTTGGTAGGTATTGTTACAATTACTGATCTTCTACATGACATGGCTACCATGTCTATTGTTCATGTTGGTAGGTATTGTTACAATTACTGATCTTCTACATGACATGGCTACCATGTCTATTGTTCATGTTGGCAGGTATTGTTACAATTACTGATCTTCTACATGACATGGCTACCATGTCTATTGTTCACGTTGGTAGGTATTGTTACAATTACTGATCTTCTACAAGACATGGCTACCATGTCTATTGTTCACGTTGGTAGGTATTGTTACAATTACTGATCTTCTACATGACATGGCTACCATGTCTATTGTTCACGTTGGTAGGTATTGTTACAATTACTGATCTTCTACATGATATGGCTACCATGTCTATTGTTCACGTTGATAGGTATTGTTACAATTACTGATCTTCTACATGACATTTCTACCATGTCTATTGTTCACGTTGGTAGGTATTGTTACAATTACCGATCTTCTACATGACATGGCTACCATGTCTATTGTTCACGTTGGTAAGTATTGTTACAATTACTGATCTTCTACATGACATGGCTACCATGTCTATTGTTCACGTTGGTAGGTATTGTTACAATTACTGATCTTCTACATGACATGGCTACCATGTCTATTGTTCACGTTGGTAGGTATTGTTACAATTACTGATCTTCTACATGACATAGCTACCATGTCTATTATTCATGTTGGTAGGTATTGTTACAATTACTGATCTTCTACATGACATGGCTACCATGTCTATTGTTCACGTTGGTAGGTATTGTTACAATTACTGACCTTTTACATGACATGGCTACCATGTCTATTGTTCACGTTGGTAGGTATTGTTACAATTACTGGTCTTCTACATGACATGGCTACCATGTCTATTGTTCACGTTGGTAGGTATTGTTACAATTACTGATCTTCTACATGACATGGCTACCATGTCTATTGTTCACGTTGGTAGGTATTGTTACAATTACTCATCTTCTACATGACATGGCTACCATGTCTACTGTTCACGTTGGTAGGTATTGTTACAATTACTGATCTTCTACATGACATGGCTACCATGTCTATTGTTCACGTTGCTAGGTATTGTTACAATTACTGATCTTCTACATGACATGGCTACCATATCTATTGTTCACGTTGGTAGGTATTGTTACAATTACTGATCTTCTACATGACATGGCTACTATGTCTATTGTTACAATTAATGATTATGTACATGACATTTCTACCATGTCTATTGTTCATGTTGGCAGGTATTGTTACAATTACTGATCTTCTACATGACATGGCTACCATGTCTATTGTTCACGTTGCTAGGTATTGTTACAATTACTGATCTTCTACATGACATGGCTACCATGTCTATTGTTCACGTTGCTAGGTATTGTTACAATTACTGATCTTCTACATGACATGGCTACCATGTCTATTGTTCACGTTGGTAGGTATTGTTACAATTACTGATCTTCTACATGACATGGCTACCATGTCTATTGTTCACGTTGGTAGGTATTGTTACAATTACTGATCTTCTACATGACATGGCTACTATGTCTATTGTTACAATTAATGATTTTGTACATGACATTTCTACCATGTCTATTTTTCATGTTGGCAGGTATTGTTACAATTACTGATCTTCTACATGACATGGCTACTATGTCTATTGTTACAATTAATGATTTTGTACATGACATTTTCTACCATGTCTATTGTTCATGTTGGCAGGTATTGTTACAATTACTGATCTTCTACATGACATGGCTACCATGTCTATTGTTCACGTTGGTAGGTATTGTTACAATTACTGATCTTCTACATGACATAGCTACCATGTCTATTGTTCACGTTGGTATGTATTGTTACAATTACTGATCTTCTACATGACATGGCTACCATGTCTATTGTTCACGTTGGTAGGTATTGTTACAATTACTGAGCTTCTACATGACATGGCTACCATGTCTATTGTTCACGTTGGTAGGTATTGTTACAATTACTGATCTTCTACATGACATGGCTACTATGTTTATTGTTACAATTAATTATTTTGTACATGACATTTCTACCATGTCTATTGTTCATGTTGGCAGGTATTGTTACAATTACTGATCTTCTACATGACATGGCTACCATGTCTATTGTTCACGTTGGTAGGTATTGTTACAATTACTGAGCTTCTACATGACATGGCTACCATGTCTATTGTTCACGTTGGTAGGTATTGTTACAATTACTGATCTTCTACATGACATGGCTACTATGTTTATTGTTACAATTAATTATTTTGTACATGACATTTCTACCATGTCTATTGTTCATGTTGGCAGGTATTGTTACAATTACTGATCTTCTACATGACAAGGCTACCATGTCTATTGTTCACGTTGGTAGGTATTGTTACAATTACTGATCTTCTACATGACATGGCTACCATGTCTATTGTTCACGTTGGTAGGTATTGTTACAATTACTGATCTTCTACATGACATGGCTACTATGTTTATTGTTACAATTAATGATTTTGTACATGACATTTCTACCATGTCTATTGTTCATGTTGGCAGGTATTGTTACAATTACTGATCTTCTACATGACATGGCTACCATGTCTATTGTTCACGTTGGTAGGTATTGTTACAATTACTGATCTTCTACATGACATGGCTACCATGTCTATTGTTCACGTTGGTAGGTATTGTTACAATTACTGATCTTCTACATGACATGGCTACCATGTCTATTGTTCACGTTGGTAGGTATTGTTACAATTACTGATCTTCTACATGACATTTCTACCATGTCTATTGTTCATGTTGGTAGGTATTGTTACAATTACTGATCTTCTACATGACATGGCTACTATGTCTATTGTTACAATTAATGATTTTGTACATGACATTTCTACCATGTCTATTGTTCACGTTGCTAAGTATTGTTACAATTACTGATCTTCTACATGACATGGCTACCATGTCTATTGTTCATGTTGGCAGGTATTGTTACAATTACTGATCTTCTACATGACATGGCTACCATGTCTATTGTTCACGTTGGTAGGTATTGTTACAATTACTGATCTTCTACATGACATGGCTACCATGTCTATTGTTCACGTTGGTAGGTATTGTTACAATTACTGATCTTCTACATGACATGGCTACCATGTCTATTGTTCACGTTGGTAGGTATTGTTACAATTACTGATCTTCTACATGACATGGCTACCATGTCTGTTGTTCACGTTGGTAGGTATTGTTACAATTACTGATCTTCTACATGACATGGCTACCATGTCTATTGTTCATGTTGGCAGGTATTGTTACAATTACTGATCTTCTACATGACATTTCTACTACAAGTCTAAATTATATTGTATATGTCACTGGGTAGGCCACATTTCGAATATTTTGTTCAATCTTGGCTTACTTATCTCAGGCAGGACATCGAATTGTTGGAAAGGGTTCACAAGAGGGTTACTCGAATAACGCCTTGGATGTAGGGGCTACCGAAACAAATAATAATGTTAACATGCTTTTACTACAGAGACCAAGTAGGATGGTTAATGTACGTGTATTACAGAAACAAAGTAACATGGTTAACATGCTTGTACAACAGAATCAAAGTAACGTGGTTAACGTACTTGTACTAAAGAAACAAAGTAACGTGGTTAACGTACTTGTACTAAAGAAACAAAGTAACGTGGTCAACGTACTTGTACTACAGAATCAAAGTAACGTGGTCAACGTACTTGTACTAAAGAAACAAAGTAACGTGGTTAACGTACTTGTACTAAAGAAACAAAGTAACGTGATTAACGTACTTGTACTACAGAAACAAAGCTCTGTAACATGGTTAATGTACTTGTACTACAGAAACAAAGCTCTGTAACATGGTTAATGTACTTGTACTACAGAAACAAAGCTCTTAACATGGTTAACGTACTTGTACTACAGAAACAAAGCTCTGTAACATGGTTAATGTACTTGTACCACAGAAACAAAGCTCTTAACATGGTTAACGTACTTGTACTACAGAAACAAAGCTCTGTAACATGGTTAATGTACTTGTACCACAGAAACAAAGCTCTGTAACATGGTTAATGTACTTGTACCACAGAAACAAAGCTCTTAACATGGTTAACGTACTTGTACTACTGAAACAAAGCTCTGTAACATGGTTAATGTACTTGTACAACACAAACAAAGCTCTTAACATGGTTAACGTACTTGTACTACAGAAACAAAGCTCTGTGGCATGGTTAACGTACTTGTACTACAGAAACAAAGCTCTGTGACATGGTTAACGTACTTGTACTACAGAAAGAAAGTAACGTGGTTAACGTACTTGTACAACAGAAACAAAGCTCTGTAACATGGTTAACGTACTTGTACAACAGAAACAAAGCTCTGTAACATGGTTAACGTACTTGTACAACACAAACAAAGCTCTTAACATGATTTAGGTACTTGTACTACAGAAGCAAAGCTCTTAACATGATTTACGTACTTGTACTACAGAAACAAAGCTCTGTAACATGGTTAACGTACTTGTACTACAGAAACAAAGCTCTGTAACATGGTTAATGTACTTGTACCACAGAAACAAAGCTCTTAACATGGTTAACGTACTTGTACTACAGAAACAAAGTTCTGTAACATGGTTAACGTACTTGTACAACACAAACAAAGCTCTTAACATGATTTACGTACTTGTACTACAGAAGCAAAGCTCTTAACATGATTTAGGTACTTGTACTACAGAAACATAGCTCTTAACATGGTTAACGTACTTGTACAACAGAAACAAAGCTCTGTAACATGGTTAACGTACTTGTACAACACAAACAAAGCTCTTAACATGATTTACGTACTTGTACTACAGAAGCAAAGTTCTGTAACATGGTTAGTTGTGTTACAATGTTTTGTTTTGTTGTATTTTTACCCCCTCATGTTTATATACTTAGTTTTAACCTATTTTTACCCTCATGGTTAACTGACTGATGTATTATGTACTGAAGTCCATAGGCAACCTTTTCTTTATTTAAGAATATATTACGTTGCATATAATGAATTGGAAAAAGGAATATTTTATTTTATTTTCTTTGTTTATAACAAGTGTTCAGATCACCAAGACACTTTTCAAGTTGTTTCGTAAACCATACTGCAATATAAAGTGTTTACATACGTGGCAAAAATGTATACATTTTTTCATTGACACTTCGAACACTTAAAGGTTTTAATTCTACGTATATTTCAGAACAAAAAGAAGGCGGGACCCAGTTTAAGTTGATAATCGAATACGACAATGGGGAGGAAGCGCTGTTTAAACCAATGAGGTAAGCTTTAGTTTAATTTACATTAATTCAGGTCATATGACATTGAAGAAATGTGGTGATTGGTGTACTCATTTACATTCACAGTTGCAGAGAATCGTGTACGTCACATATCGTTGATTTAACTCTGGGTTCTTATTTACAGTTTACAAAAAGGTTTGATTTCCTTGGCAATGTGTTTTAGAATAGAAGATTAGTTTAGGTCTAAAGCAGTATGTTTTAGAATAGAAGATTAGTTTAGGCCTAAAGCTGTATGTTGTAGAATAGAAGATTAGTTTAGGCCTAAAGCAGTATGTTGTAGAATAGAAGATTAGTTTAGGCCCAAAGCAGTATGTTGTATAATAGAAGATTAGTTTAGGCCTAAAGCAGCATGTTGTAGAATAGAAGATTAGTTTAGGCTTAGAACAGTGAATTTTCACGTCCTTATGAGATCCACCGTAAGGTAGCCATCGCCTGAATGGAGCAGAAGATCACATAATGACTGATTGCAATGTTAGTTTTTTTACACAACTTCCCTATAATGAGCAAATCGTTGGGTGAAGTACAAATGAGAACTCGTAGGAGTCTCATGGTTGTAAACCAGAATCCAGTGAGAAATGAACAGCATCATCACCGATAGCTAAATCTCACAACTCTATCAAAGTTACTGAACTTTTAACTAGCTGCCTCCTTTCTACAGGGTGACCCGTAAGTCCCTACCCATCTCTGTATCTTATGTATCCAGTGTATCTGTGTGCTGTCCCTCATTCTCGCTGCATAATATTATGCACAATACGATCTTCAAGTGTAAATGGACTTACATCGGCCATATTTCTCTGAAAAAAGAAACAAATTTATAATACGTGCGTAATTGAATATAACATAATAACATATGCATGGGTAGGGACTTACGGGCCACCTTGTAGTTCTGTGGTGCGCCCTAAAGGGGGCACAAAGAGTCGATGGAGAAGGGAATCTAACTGTGACTCTGCAAGTATATGAAACGAAACTGATTACAAAGATTTACAGGTAACAAAGCCTGAAGATCTACTGTACAGATATTACTGTTGTCAACTAACACGTGAGAAAGTTGTGTGTAATGTATACACAAATAGGTTAAAATGGGGAATCGTGTAAGAACGTGGGCTGCAAAAGGAACAATTAGAGGTCAGTTCCATGCTTAAAAATAAATAGAAAGAGGTACACACCCGAAACATTGGGTATTTCATTTTTATACAAACAACTAAAGACTCCACTCAATTAGGTGTAGAAGATCCAATACTTGTTTTACTTCTAAATATTGATTGATCACTGTAACAAAACATCTCACTGTTTACTGGATGTTTACTGTAACAAAACACTTACCTCACTGTTTACTGGATGTCGGTTGTAACAAAACACCTCACTGTTTACTGGATGTCGGTTGTAACAAAACACTTACCTCACTGTTTACTGGATGTTGACTTACTAAAACACTTACCTCGCTGTTTACTGGATGTCGGTTGTAAAAAAAAACTTACCTCACTGTTTACTGGATGTTGACTTACTAAAACACTTACCTCGCTGTTTACTGATGTTGACTTACTAAAACACTTACCTCGCTGTTTACTGGATGTCGGTTGTAACAAAACACTTACCTCACTGTTTACTGGATGTTGACTTACAAAAACACTTACCTCGCTATTTACTGGATATCGGTTGTAACAAAACACTTACCTCACTGTTTACTGGATGTTGACTGTAACAAAACACTTACCTCACTGTTTACTGGATGTCGGTTGTAACAAAACACTTACCTCACTGTTTACTGGATGTCGGTTGTAACAAAACACTTACCTCACTGTTTACTGGATGTTCACTTACTAAAACACTTACCTCGCTGTTTACTGGATGTCAGTTGTAACAAAACACTTACCTCACTGTTTACTGGATGTTGAGATAAGATTAGGTCCGTTCTTGGTTAAACTGTTGGCATAGCAACTAGAATAAACATTCCTCTCTATCTGAATGCGAGAACGATGTTTTGTGTTGGTTGTTTTAAAAAGAGACCTCTGACTCAAAGGTATATGTTGATACAAAATTCAGAAGCACATCCATCTTTCTTCGTGACAGGTCAGGGTATTCTTTGCGAACCAACATCCAGACTTGAATCCATACTAAAGAGTTTGACCAGTGAATAGTTCTAGGAGCTGTCATTGGAAGGTGAGATCTCATTAAATGGATTCCAGACCCAATCCTGTTCCGCCGTTGAATCTTAGATGTAGAACTGTTCTGTAAATTTATGCCGAGAGTTTCCTGAAGGGAATAGAAACAACGTCACGAATATGGCTGTGAAGTAACTTATCTTTCTCCAAAGATGCAAACAGACACTTGACAGTTTTTATTCTCAAACTGGTCTCTCCACAAGCAAGTGTATAAAACAGGAACTGGTTGTAAGTGGTTTCATAAAGAAGGGAAGACAACCTACTCTTTAAAACTCTAGATTTTACAACACTCACAGTGTCTTATTTTGTTTGAGCTACCTTTACTTTGAAGGTTTGTGTTTCCTGTGTATAATGTAACGAGAACACTTACATTGGGTTTCTTGCTTTCCATAATTGAAGCTGCCCCATCAGTACATACCTAACACTATCGACCCAAGAAATACTGTTTATGATATAAACTCATCAAGAATAGAAATATGGCTTCTCACTATGGCTCAGGACGAGGTGAGTGATTTGGTGCAACCGACATCCAGTAAACAGTGAAGTGAGTGTTTTGTTATGGTCAACATCCAGTAAACAGCGAGGTAAGTGTTTTGTTACAGTCAACATTCAGTAAACAGCGAGGTAAGTGTTTTGTTACAGTCAACATTCAGGAAACACAAACCTTCAATGTAAAGGTAGCTCAAACAAAATAAGACACTGTGAGTGTTGTAAAATCTAGAGTTTTAAAGAGTAGGTTGTCTTCCCTTCTTTATGAAACCACTTACCACCAGTTCCTGTTTTATATACTTGCTTGTGGAGAGACCAGTTTGAGAATAAAAACTGTCAAGTGTCTGTTTGCTTCTTTGGAGAAAGATAAGTTTCTTCACAGTCATATTCGTGACGTTGTTTCTATTCCCTACAGGAAACTCTCGGCATAAATTTACAGAACAGTTCTACATCTAAGATTCAACGGCGGAACAGGTCTGGAATCCATTTAATGAGATCTCACCTTCCAATGACAGCTTGTAGAACTATTCACTGGTCAAACTCTTTAGTATGGATTCAAGTCTGGATGTTGGTTCACAAAGAATACCTTGACCTGTCACGAAGAAAGATGGATGTGCTTCTGAATTTTGTATCAACATATACGTTTGAGTCAGAGGTCTCTTTTGAAAACAAACAACACAAAATATCGTTCTCGCATTCAGGTAGAGAGGAATGTTTATTCTAGTTGCTATGCCAACAGTTTAACCAAGAACGGACCTAATCTTATCTCAACCTCAAGTCTCTGCTCCACAATAAGTAGACGAAACTGTTTACCTTATGATGTGTATCTTAGTTTAAGATTTGTTTTATTTTTATATGAAGGGAGACACGTTTAGAAAATGTGGACGCCATAAAAACGTTAGCGCACTACTGTTCCAGTTTATCAGCTCAAATTTAGGGACCATATTTATATAACTCTCGTGTAAAATGTTCGTGAATTGTTTGGTATTTATTGAAGAATGTTTCTATTTTTCTTCGCTTTAATAACTAGATAAATTCAGATCTTTCTTGCGCATTTTTAATGCAACATCTCGTGTGAAGCCTAACGTAATTACTGTACTACTATCTATCATGGTCGACCCCACAGTGGGTGATTTGTTAAAACACTTCGTTCAAATTATTGATATCTAAACCATCACGTTGATTCTCTTGGTGGAATTCACACGTAGTGCATGTCCTACTCAGACATTCGACTCCACTGACACTTTTCAAAAACAAAATAGCGACAGAAGTTCGGATTATTTTACTTTGGATGTGTTTCCAGTTGACTGATGAGCAATTGTGTGTCTTTATTTTTTTTTAAATCACGTCTTCTTATATAATCCAAGATGTCTTTTGGAAAAGTCATTTCGAAGTCGTCGGACAGTGGTTTCTACACAGTGTTATGTATTGATCTAAAAAAATGGATCGATTTCTTTGACATATTTTATAAAGAAAAATAATTTAGATTTCATGGACAAGTTTCCATTAATTCATTATGTTTCTTTCTTCTTGTGTGATATAAACAATATCTGATGGAGAGACAAAGGAGAATGTACTCACGAACATTGATTTTCAAATCAATGAAATGCATCCAGACAATAAAAAAAATTAAATCTATTGGCGCGTATTTTTTAGTTTTGCGCTTTCCTTTATCATCGTAAGTGTGTGTGTGTGTTTTTCTTATAGCAAAACCACATAGGGTTATCTGCTGTGTCCACCGAAGGGAATCGAACCTCTGATTTTAGCATTGTAAATCCGAAAAATGACCATTGTTCCAGCGGGGGGCTCGCCGAAAGTAAAGGGCGAGTGAAAATTTAAAAAAATATTTCAAATAATTAAGGGTTAAAAACTTTTACTTGTAGGGTAACTAAATTTCACCAGACGCACATTGAGAATCGTAAAGTGATGATGAGAAACCCACTTGAAGTAAAAGTTCAGGTTAACATAAAGATGGCCGAAGAATGTAGAAACGTTGTTCTCTACTTTATTTTAATAAAAGTTTTAATACCGATATCAGCCGTCTTGAGATACAATCCTTAACCCTAAGTAAAGCTCAACTGTAAATAAACCATAACCCTAAATTAAGCTTAACTCGAAGTAAAGTTTAACCGCAAATAAAGCTTAACCCTAAGCAAGGTTTAACTGTAAATAAAGCTTAACCCTAAGTAAAACTTAAGCCTAAATAAAACTTAACCCTAAGTAAAGCTTAAGCCTAAATAAAGCTTAACCCTAAATAAAACAACTGTAAACTTAATAGGGTAGGCGGTCACTAGTCTTCATAATCTCATTTCTAATGCATGAGTAAACCTCACAACCAAGTCTGGATTCCCCACACAAATACACTTTACTAAACAGTTTTCATGATGTCACCATTTCTTCAGTTGACACACCACACTGCAATCAAACGGATCTTCATCAAAATGTTCTTTTCTATTCACGTCTCATCGAACAAACCCTAAGATGAAAATCAAGCCATCAACCCGACCATGTCTTGTCAGGAATATAACATTCAGTGTTCGAACTGATATGAAAATACATGGATGTATCTTATTAGCAATTTAACCTTCAGTGAATTGAAATGGAACAGTACGCAGTGTCATATTAGGAATATAACCTAGAGTGAACTGAAATGGAAGAGTCTGGAGTGTCATATTAGGAATATAACCTTCAGTGAACTGCAGTGGAAAAGTCTGGAGTGTCATATTAGGAATATAACCTACAGTAAACTGAAATGTAAGCGTCTGGAGTGTCATATTAGGAATATAACCAACAGTAAACTGAAATGGAAGCGTCTGGAGTTTCATATTAGGAGTGTGGTAGTACCTGAATGTGTCTTATTAGAAACACAATGAACTGAAGCACCTGAACATGTCTAATTACCACACCAAATGGATAAACCACATTATCTGTCTAATTACCACACCAAATGGATAAACCACATTACATGTCTAATTACCTCACCAAATGGATAAACCACATTACATGTCTAATTACCACACCAAATGGATAAACCACATTACATGTCTAATTACCACACCAAATGGATAAACCACATTACCTGTCTAATTACCACACCAAATGGATAAACCACATTACATGTCTAGTTACCACACCAAATGGATAAACCACATGTCTAATTACCACACCAAATGGATAAACCACATTACCTGTCTAATTACCACACCAAATGGATAAACCACATTACCTGTCTAATTACCACACGAAATGGATAAACCACATTACCTGTCTAATTAACACACGAAATGGATAAACCACATCACCTGTCTAATTACCACACGAAATGGATAAACCACATTACCTGTCTAATTACCACACCAAATGGATAAACCACATTACCTGTCTAGTTACCACACCAAATGGATAAACCACATTACCTGTCTAGTTACCACACCAGATGGATAAACCACATGTCTAATTACCACACCAAATGGATAAACCACATTACCTGTCTAATTACCACACCAAATGGATAAACCACATTACCTGTCTAATTACCACACCAAATGGATAAACCACATTACCTCTCTATTTTTGTTCTTCACTAAGATTATTAGAAACGAAAGTTGAAATGTGATTATGTAAGAAATGGCAATAAGAATGAAGTCATCAACTAATCATACGTATTTTTAATTCAGTGTAGAACACCTGGTGTTACGAGGAATTATTAGTGCTCGCTTTTAAGCCTTGGGGCGTTATAATGTGATAGTGATTCCAACTATTCGTTGGTGAAATGTTGTTTATAATTAGCTTTCCGTGCTCTGCCGGTTTCTGACGTCATGAATCTGCATACACACCACTGTGTCACTGAAGGTAAACACTGAGGTTAAAAATAATAGTTGGTGGTTGGTGGTGGAGATTGGTTGCCTTCCTTCAACTCTGTCACCACTAAAGTAGGGACGACTACTATATATAATTGTCGTGTAGATTTACGCGAAATTCAAAATCATACACGTTTAAATGTGTGAAACTATTAGTTGGACATGCAGTATGGTCTCACAAATAAAGCATTTAGTCAGCTGGTTAGCAAAAATAAGTGTATTTTTAATGTTTGCTGACAAAGCACATGCGCAAACTATTTTCAATGAATGCAGTGACTTTCCGTCAGTTTCAGTTGTCGCTAGATAGAAAAAGAAGACGGTTCCAGAACTTTCCACTTACTCAGCTACAGATTGTAAAGGTCTTTTTTCTTCGTGACAATTGTTAAGGTACCTAAAGCAATAAAACCCAACTCAGAATTGTTGATTTAATGCTATATCGACTTCCTCCTTCGCTGCAGGTGGCGTGCTAGGAATTTATTGTTCATCAGATAATTTCTGTGTTTTTTGTTGTTTTGTTTCATTGTTTAACAGTAAGGAATATTTAAATGTGCAAAACAACAGGTCACGTGACAACCACAGCCGCTATAAAAATTACTGTGGAATAGAATGTGTCAGAAGTATATTTTAACTTTTTGTGTGGGGTAGTTTGTTTGTTTTTGAATTTCGCGCAAAACTACACGAGGGCTATCTGCGCTAGCCGTCCCTAATTTAGCAGTGTGAGACTAGAGGGAAGGCAACTAGTTATCACTACCCACCGCCAACTCTTGGGCTACTCTTTTACCGACGAATAGTGGGATTGACCGTCACATTATAACGCTCCCACGGCTGAAAAGACGAGCATGTTTGGTGTCACGGAGATACGAGCCCTCGACCCTCGGATTACGAGTCGAGTGCCTTAACCACCTGGCCATACCCGGCCCTTTTATAGGAGGAGGATACATTTTTTGCATTATTTGGCGTTTTTTGTAGCTTATGCGATGCCACCGAAAACCAGTCGCTTCGGAATGGCACGTAACAGCCCTTTCCTTAAATTATGACGATGTGCCTAGATCGGGGGCTTAGAATTTCTAATACAGAATACATCTTGCACGTTATAACTCTGGAAGACAAAGGAATAAAGATTATTTTGGGGTACCTGGACCGTCCAGATAGAGTCTGCAACAATTCACACTCCATCCGTGACAAACACAACGCAGTAAGAATCTAGTTCAGCGACAAAAGCCGTCAACGTGTCCCAGATACCAGTACTTAACATAATTAAGATTTTAGTTCTAGAACGAGACCAACAGGACATCGTTTCACCAGGACGAGGCTTCCAGTCATACCTCCAATTCTCCCATTGCATGTCTCAAACAGTTGAAGAATGAAACGAGTATTCATGCTATATCACATGGAGACATGTGAGCCAAGTTGCCAAGTGCAGCGCCCGTGGAAACCATTTGTTCACGTACATTAGATAATGGATTGTGTAAAACAAGCAGAGATGAGTGGTGTGTTAAGGACATGTCATCTGTACGATGGAGCCTTTTGTGATATAAACTACTCTGTGAGGCTATTGCCAGGGTGTACAGTTGTCAAATAGAACATGACAGGATACGATGACCTGAACAGTAACGACGTGGTGAGGCTCTAAAACCATTTTCATATAATGTACTCAGCTATTAGTGTCTGATAGTGTTTAGTTGTTGTTTTCCTGTGCTCACAATAACTACCTTCTAATCTACTTTTGTATCCAAAGGTTTCCACGGGACAAAGAAACAGAACCAGATCATTTTTATTTTGTGGACTTTGAGAGACACAACAGCGAAATTGCAGCTTTTCACCTCGATAGGTAAAAATAGCTTCTAATTAACATAAACGTATTGTTAACATGTATTTCATTTCACGAAAAACGTTTATCATTTCTTGAATATTTCAAGTTAAAATAAATCAAGAATTTTTTTTTTACCTGTAATTAAAAAACAAACTTATTCAAAGTCAGTTAAGCTTAAATATAAATGAAACATACACGTGCATTACGTACCGGACAGTCAGTCACCCATTATGGATAGCTATTCCATAACGTAATGAATGTAAAAATAAAGCGACCACTTTGAATTGTTATTGTAAATATTTTAAATATTTATTTATAAAGGATATATAGTTGTTAGAAATATTGTGTTTATTATTCTGATAACTATTTGAGTTTAATTTCTAGAATATTAGGATTTCGACGAGCGCCACCTGTAGTTGGAAGAAATCTGAATATCACTTCCGAAATTTATGAATTAGCAGAAACAGATCTTCTTAAAACGTTTTTTATTTCACCAGGTAGGACTGTGTTAGTTTAGTACGATAAACTATTAACACGTACTGAGTAGATTTAGATAGAAAGTTTCACGTTCGCTGTTAATAAGGTTCCTCTAACTTTTAAAATAAACAGATATTTAAATGTTAAACAAAATTCAAGGCATTACCTTGTCGTTCGAAGTTTAGAAGTTAGCGTGCCGTGACTCCCAGAATTCTCTCTCGATACTTTATGGTCATAAATTCGTGATAATAGTGACTGTCAGTTCGCACCGTTTGATCCTAACAGTTGACGGTCCACACATATCACTGGTCACTTTACCTCTGGTCTATCGCTTCAGATATACTTGTGTAGCTCTGTGCAGGTCCGGCATGGCCAAGCGTGTTAAGGCGTGCGACTCGTAATCTGAGGGTCGCGGGTTCGCATCCCCGTCGCGACAAACATGCTCGCCCTTTCAGCCGTGGGGGTGTATAATGTGACGGTCAATCCCACTATTCGTTGGTAAAAGAGTAGCCCAAGAGTTGACGGTGGGTGGTGATGACTAGCTGCCTTCCCATTAGCCTAACACTGCTAAATTAGGGACGGCTAGCACAGATAGCCCTCGAGTAGCTTTGTGCGAAATTCCAAGAACGAAAAAAAACAAACAGCTCTGTGCAAGTATCCGAAGTAAGAAAATAAACCGTCTTCAAACCTGCGACAGAAAAATGATAGTAGAAACATAAATGTGAAGACAAAAACACGACCTTTTGAAATGGACGAATGAGGACCATACGTAGAACTACCAAACACGCTTCGCATTTTACTTTGGAATGTTTGTTATAACCATGAAAGTACATCCCGCTATTCTTAAAAAAACAACTGGTTCGAGCAGCTTGTGCTGTCGATTGGTCTCGCTAACTTTGCTCTTAAATTCAAATTTAGGGTCTGTTATGATTGGGCCATAAAGGTTTCTGGCCTGGCCACAATCAGCTCATTTTATTCGTAAGATGTCGCTCATGTAAATAAAATACTATAATTTGCAATGTTCTCCTAAGTTCAAATTTAGTGTCTGTTGGGCCATAAAGGCCTCTAACCTGGCCACAATAAGGCCATTGTATTCACAAGGAGTCGCTCATGCAAATAAAATACTTTAATTTTCTTTTCGTTATTCTAGGACTCTTTTCTATGTACCTAATTCATCTAATGTCTAAACATTGAAATCAGACACTTTTCTTTGGATCTAATATATCAAAACATCAGATAATTTTTGCCAATGTAAACAATAAAATCGGACACGTTTTCTGGTTCTGGTAGATCACTACATCAAAATATTATTAATCGGTGTAAGAACCGAAATTGGAACATATAAAAACTATCTTTATCAAACCATTACTTTATCCGTTTGTATTTAGACTTATTTTCTTATTAATAATTATTGTGAATTAGGCTTGTGTGAGACATCACCATGGATTGATTTGGTTTGTTCTGAATCTCACGCAAAGCTACACGAAGGCTATCTGCTCTTGTTGTCCCTAGTTTAGCAGTATAAGACTAGAGGGAAAACAACTAATCATTACTATCCACCGCCATCTCTTGGGCTACTAATTTATCAACGACTAGTGGGATTGACCGTAATGTTATAACGCCCCCACGGCTGAAAGGGCGAGCATGATTGTTGTGACGTGGATTCGAACCTGCGACTTTCGGATTGTGAGTTGAGCGCCATAACCTCCTGGCTATGCCAAGCCGCTACGGTTCGGAGCATTTAACTTTAACATTCAGAGAGTTTGGTTTGAGGTTCAATATTCCTAATACATTGATCGTCAACGTTAGATTACTTTCAAGAAAACAAAAAGTTGACTTCTTTCTTACAGCAGTGACACGTTTATCATGAAGTCGAACCCCTGATTTTAGCGTTCTAAATCCAACCCCTTACCACTGTCTCATTAATGTGATTTCGAACTTATTAACAATATTTTGTCACACTAATAAAATAACAACGTGTTAAAATGTCACCTACATCGTAACAATTTGACACCATGTTAACATGTTGTGATATGGCTGATAATGAATGTAGTAAAAGTTTCTGCCAGTTTGTAATCCTTCAGATTGTTTTCCTTCCTTGTTTATGACTTCTGTGATATTTTTCGTCATAAAGCTGTATATATAGATTCCAAAATATCCAACAATATTTCATAGACGGATCACAAATCTGTAAGATGATTCTTGTCATGAAACTACCAACCATAAACCACGTACTCAGTAGGATCCGTTTATAATTCAGAGTAACAATAATCGTATAGTTACTTAATCTATTTGTTGGCATGGTAATTATTTAAATTTAATTGTTATGTCACACCGAAAATCAAAGTCAAGATCTTAACAAAGGAGTTCTCAGCATTGTTGTGTGTTATCCTGTACATAAGGTGTAATTAAAGAACGTTTGTTTAGTTGTGTGTTATCCAGCACATAAGGTGTAACTAAAGAACGTTTGTTTAGTTGTGTGTTATCCTGTACCTAAGGTGTAATTAGAGAAAGTTTGTTTAGTTGTCTGTTATCCTGTACATAAGGTGTAATTAAAGAACGTTTGTTGAGTTATGTGATATCCTGTACATAAGGTGTAATTAAAGAATGTTTGTTTAGCTGTGTGATATCCTGTACATAAGGTGTAATTAAAGAACGTTTGTTTAGCTGTGTGATATCCTGTACATAAGGTGTAATTAAAGAACCTTTGTTTAGTTGTGTGATATCCTGTACATAAGGAGTAATTAAAGAACGTTTGTTTAGTTGTGTGATATCCTGTACATAAGGTGTAATTAAAGAACGTTTGTTTAGCTGTGTGATATCCTGTACATAAGGTGTAATTAAAGAACCTTTGTTTAGTTGTGTGATATCCTGTACATAAGGTGTAATTAAAGAACGTTTGTTTAGTTGTGTGTTATCCTGTACATAAGGTGTAATTAAAGAACGTTTGTTTAGTTGTGTGTTATTCTGTACATAAGGTGTAATTAAAGAACGTTTCTTTAGTTGTGTGTTATCCTATACATAAGGAGTAATTAAAGAACGTCTGTTTAGTTGTGTGATATCCTGTACATAAGGTGTAATTAAAGAACGTTTGTTTAGCTGTGTGTTATCCTGTACATAAGGAGTAATTAAAGAACGTTTGTTTAGTTGTGTGATATCCTGTACATAAGGTGTAATTAAAGAACGTTTGTTTAGTTGTGTGTTATTCTGTACATAAGGTGTAATTAAAGAACGTTTGTTTAGTTGTGTGTTATCCTGTACATAAGGAGTAATTAAAGAACGTTTGTTTAGTTGTGTGATATCCTGTACATAAGGTGTAATTAAAGAACGTTTGTTTAGTTGTGTGATATCCTGTACATAAGGTGTAATTAAAGAACGTTTGTTTAGCTGTGTGATATCCTGTACATAAGGTGTAATTAAAGAACGTTTGTTTAGTTGTGTGTTATCCTGTACATAAGGTGTAATTAAAGAACGTTTGTTTAGTTGTGTGATATCCTGTACATAAGATGTAATTAAAGAATGTTTGTTTAGCTGTGTGATATCCTGTACATAAGGTGTAATTAAAGAACGTTTGTTTAGTTGTGTGATATCCTGTACATAAGGTGTAATTAAAGAACGTTTGTTTAGTTGTGTGTTATCCTGTACATAAGGTGTAATTAAAGAACGTTTGTTTAGCTGTGTGATATCCTGTACATAAGGTGTAATTAAAGAACGTTTGTTTAGCTGTGTGATATCCTGTACATAAGGTGTAATTAAAGAACGTTTGTTTAGTTGTGTGTTATCCTGTACATAAGGTGTAATTAAAGAACGTTTGTTTAGTTGTGTGATATCCTGTACATAAGGTGTAATTAAAGAATGTTTGTTTAGCTGTGTGATATCCTGTACATAAGGTGTAATTAAAGAACGTTTGTTTAGTTGTGTGATATCCTGTACATAAGGTGTAATTAAAGAACGTTTGTTTAGTTGTGTGTTATCCTGTACATAAGGAGTAATTAAAGAACGTTTGTTTAGTTGTGTGATATCCTGTACATAAGGTGTAATTAAAGAACGTTTGTTTAGCTGTGTGATATCCTGTACATAAGGTGTAATTAAAGAACGTTTGTTTAGCTGTGTGTTATCCTGTACATAAGGTGTAATTAAAGAACGTTTGCTTGTTTCACTAATAGTTGTATAATGTTACTCTAGAATACGTGGCTATATGATCGTGAAATAAAGTTTTGTTTCTAAATATATTTGTTACACCCATAACTCCATTAATCCAAACCAACTTCTTTTGTTTTCTTGTGGCAACTCCTAAGATGGACGTCAAATGGAAGAGGTGTTGAACAACAATACATTTAACTCACGCAGGAGAGTGTTACACAATATTGACATTGTAGGAGTTTCTTTTCAACTGGAAACTTCGCACAAAGTTACAGAAAGGCTATCTGCGCATAGCTGTCCCTAATTCAAAGATAATAATAGGGTAGCAAGTAATCAACACTCACTCGCCGTCAACTGTTAATCGAAATGCGTTTTTGCAACAACTGAGCATGAACCAGATTAAGAGTCCAGGCATGATAATTATTAGGTCACACCCTGGAAGATGGGGTAAAATATAATAACCTTTCCTTTTTCCTCGCAGCTAACAACGTGTGTTTTCACGGAAAGTGTGAATACTATTGTGACACTGGCCACGCCATCTGTGGGCACCCAGACACACTCGAGGGTAGCTTTGCTGGGTATCTACCATCAAAAATCCTCGCTCCCAGGAAAATTTGGCGCCATCCATGGAGAAGGTCGTATCACAAGAGACGGAAAGCTGAGTGGGAACAGAGCGACGACTATTGTAGCGTCGTCAGAGAAAAACGATATACAGTGAAGGTAGACGACTAGCAGATATCATGGACATGGCTATTCTGGACTTCTTAATAGGTAAAATAAAATATTTAACTTCAAGACGTTATTTTCAAACAAATGTTTTCCTGTTATAGCCACATGTAACTTAAATCGAACACCGGTAAAGTCACCCATGACCCGATTCGAACTATGATACAGTCACCCGTGACTCCGTTCAACACTGGTACAGTCTCCTGTGACTCGATTCGAACTATGATACAGCCACCCGTAACTCTGATCAACACTGGTACAGTCTCCTGTGACTCGATTCGAACTATGATACAGTCACCCGTGACTCCGTTCAACACTGGTACAGTCTCCTGTGACTCGATTCGAACTATGATACAGTCACCCGTGACTCAGTTCAACACTGGTACAGTCTCCTGTGACTCGATTCGAACTATGATACAGTCACCCGTGACTCTGTTTAACAATGGTTCAGTCTCCAGTTACTCGATTCGAACTATGATACAGCCACCCGTAACTCTGTTCAACACTGGTACAGTCTCCTGTGACTCGATTCGAACAATGATACAGTCACCCGTGACACCGTTCAACACTGGTACAGTCTCCCGTGACTCGATTCGAACTATGATACAGTCACCCGTGACTCCGTTCAACACTGGTACAGTCTCCTGTGACTCGATTCGAACACTGGTAAAGTCACCCGTGACTTGATTCGAATACTGCTGACATCTGTTGATTACTTGTAAAGATGTTTCGAACTGTTCGCCGTAACTTGAAAATAATTAATATATTTCAGTTGAAATGGTACTTAACTACTTTATAGTTTGATATTAGTTTTAAAATCATTTCTTATATTGTTGTCGCTTCTAACATTCCTGCAGCGAAAAACATTCCCGTGATTTGCCTTTCAAAAAATGTAATCTGATAATAAATTTAAACTTTAGCCTAAATATACACCAGACTTCTAATCACCGACTAATTCACGCCGGTAGTGACGTCACATTCTGTGAGTCTTTATTTTTGTCTGTTTCACCATTTCGTGTGCATAATTAATTGTTCT
Organism: Tachypleus tridentatus; assembly: GCF_004210375.1. Lineage (NCBI taxonomy): Eukaryota > Metazoa > Arthropoda > Merostomata > Xiphosura > Limulidae > Tachypleus > Tachypleus tridentatus. Next base: position 9,144,709 of record NC_134833.1, read on the forward strand.
CCGCTGGTGCAGCGGTAAGTCTTCGAATTTACAACGCTAAAATTAGGGGTTCGATTCCCCTCGTGGACTCGGCAGATAGCCTGATGTGGCTTTGCTATAAGAAAACACAAACGCACTTATAATTAATTAAAACAAATTAATGAAGTCCTTCGTTGTTTACGTGAAATACACGAGAAACGCGAACATCAACTCGTGAAATTAATTTCAATATTTCGCGGAATCTTTGTTTAATTATTGAGTTCCTACTAATGTATCTAGAATATTTACCATTTGAGTCATTATCTAATGTTTTGTCAAACTATGAAATAATTTGTATCTCTTTGTGTTGTTTGTTTTTTTTTTAATTTCGCACAAAGCTACACGAGGGCTATCTGCGCTAGCCGTCCCTAATTTAGCAAAGTAAGACTAGAGGGAAGCCAGCTAGTCATTACCACCCACCGCCAACTCTTGGGCTACTCTTTTATAAACGAATAATGGAATTGACAGTCACATTATAACGCTCCCACGGCTGAAAGAGCGAACATGTTTGGTGTGACGGAGATTCAAACCCGCGACCGTCGGATTACGAGTCGAGCGCCTTAACCACCCAGTCATGCCGGGCCTACTTTGTATGTTGAAAATGTAAAGTTTTAAATGCTGTTAGTATTGTATTACTGTTCACCCTAGTAGTATTGTATTACTGTTCACCCTAGTAGTATTGTATTACTGTTCACCCTAGTAGTATTGTATTTCTGTTCACCCTAGTAGTATTGTATTACCGTTCACCCTAGTAGTATTGTATTACTGTTCACCCTAGTAGTATTGTATTACTGTTCACCCTAGTAGTATTGTATTTCTGTTCACCCTAGTAGTATTGTATTTCTGTTCACAGTAATGTTGCTTTCTAGATAAAACTGATGGATTTTAATATCCCAATAGTACAGCGGTAAATCTACGGTTTTACAACCCTCAAATTAGGGGGTTCGATTCTCCTCGGTGGACTCAGCAGATAGTCTGATGTGTCTTTGTTATAAGAAAACACACACACAGTGACACGGAGATATAAACGTGTTATCTATTATCAGTTTTGCGTGTCAATCCCTAAGCTGGGTAATACAGAATTTACATCCACAGATTTCCTGATCAAACAGAAATATGTGCCGACAGAAACATATCTCAGTGCTACTAAATTATTCAACAGTTATTAAGCCTATTCAACCATCCATTAAATGTTTCATTTCTATTTCGTCACCTAGGAAACATGGACAGACATCATTATGAAACCTTTAAGATATTCCAAAATGACAGTTTTCCTCTACACTTGGATCATGGAAGAGGGTAAATAATTATTTTATACACTTAGTTTACGTATTGTATTAACTAATTGTTGGACTTCGATGTAGGAACGTAAGATGAGTTATTAATACAAAGATATAACGAACTTCTAACTGACAGAAAATGTGTGTTCGGTTGTCCCTTTTCTGTCGTCTCATGATTATACGTTTGTTCTTCTCATGTAACAGTCGTCAAAAAATTGCATGTTGTACTTGTTTCATAATAGTTATCAAATTTGTGTATGTTTGTCACTGTTTTGTACTAGCCATCAGATGATTGTTTGTTCCTGTCTCGTGACATCTAGTATATCTAACTGTATGGATGTTTCTGTCTTTTTACCAAACGACACTTTCGGTTTTTAAATCGTAAGTAAACAATAATAATCCGAGATAGTCAAGTAGACTTCAAAATAAGAGACTTTATAATTTAGTTACACGAGTAATTCAACTAATTGTGTACATAGATTGTTACACGAGTAATTCAACTAATTGTGTACATAGATTAAATATATATTGAAGTATTACATCTTTTGAGTAATGAATATTTACAATTTCTACTTACTACCTTCCAGTTGATAGTACACATAAATCAAAGGCAGAAGTCGTGTTCAAGTTTGGTGTGTGTGTTTTTAGCATGGAAACTTGTATTATTTTTTCCAGATTCGGAAAAGCCCACCACGACGAAGTATCTATTCTCGCCCCATATACCAATGCTGTATTATTCGCCAATCTACGCTGAAACGATTATTAAAGCTCTATCTAGGACCTATAAGATTCAGCGATATAATGCGGAAGTCCCTAAGCAAGGACCCTATCAGTCCTGTTTTAACAGAAGCTCATTTATTAGCCTTGGACCGACGTCTTTCAATAATCCTGGATGTCGTCCGCGACTGTTTACAAAAAACAACGTCCCGATGAAGTAATCATATACGATGCTGACTGAGGACTAGGATATTATCACGAGATTCTGTTAACCAATGAACACCGTGTATATAATTCTAATCAACGAAACCAAAACCTAGAGTTTCTGATAAACATCTTTGATGATGTACACCAATGGACTAGCCTAGTTGTTCGACTCAAGCCCTGTGGATTTTGAGAAAAGAATGTGTGAAAATTAATTTATTACTGTTGGTTCAGTTGACTAAAGTAAAATAATAAAAGTTTTGTTATTCGATCGTTTCACTTTATTAATTGAGTACAACGCAGAAATGCCTTTCTTAAATATCTGATTCGTTGTAAAACACAGAAAATTACTATAAAATATGATAATTAAAAATGAAGACAACGACATCTATAATATCAATTTTGTCACTACATAGTCATAATGATCACGACACTCAAGTAAAAAAAAGATAATTATATATTAAGTATTTCTGTTCTCACACAAACCAAACTCTCGAGACATGACACCAACCACTGTAAACCATCACCATTCAATAAAGTTTGTTTACAAAGTGTCAAGGCATGACACCAACCACTGTAAACCATCACCATTCAATAAAGTTTGTTTGTTTACAAAGTGTCGAGACATGACACCAACCACGATAAACCATCACCATTTAATAAAGTTTGTTTGTTTACAAAGTGTCCAGGTATGACACCAACCACTATAAACCATCACCATTCAATAAAGTTTGTTTACAAAGTGTCAAGGCATGACACCAACCAGTGTAAACCATCACCATTCAATAAAGTTTGTTTGTTTACAAAGTGTTGAGGTATGACACCAACCAGTGTAAACCATCACCATTCAATAAAGTTTGTTTGTTTACAAAGTGTTGAGGTATGACACCAGCCACTATAAACCATCACCATTCAGTAATGTTTCTTTACAAAGTGTCAAGGCATGATACCAACCACTATAAACCATCACCATTCAATAAAGTTTGTTTGTTTACAAAGTGTCGAGGTATGACACCAGCCACTATAAACCATCACCATTCAGTAAAGTTTCTTTACAAAGTGTCGAAACATGACACCAACCACTGAAAACCATCACCATTCAATAAAGTTTGTTTGTTTACAAAGTGTCGAGACATGACACCAACCAGTGTAAACCATCACCATTCAATAAAGTTTGTTTGTTTACAAAGTGTTGAGGTATGACACCAACCAGTGTAAACCATCACCATTCAATAAAGTTTGTTTTTTTACAAAGTGTTGAGGTATGACACCAGCCAGTATAAACCATCACCATTCAGTAATGTTTCTTTACAAAGTGTCAAGGCATGATACCAACCACTATAAACCATCACCATTCAGTAAAGTTTCTTTACAAAGTGTCGAGACATGACACCAACCACTGAAAACCATCACCATTCAATAAAGTTTGTTTGTTTACAAAGTGTCGAGACATGACACAAACCACTGTAAACCATCACCATTCAATAAAGTTTGTTTGTTTACAAAGTGTCGAGACATGACACCAACCACTGTAAACCATCACTATTCACTAAACTTTGTTTGTTTACAAAGTGTCGAGACATGACACCAACCACTGTAAACCATCACCATTCAATAAAGTTTGTTTGTTTACAAAGTGTCGAGGTATGACACCAGCCACTATAAACCATCACCATTCAGTAAAGTTTCTTTACAAAGTGTCGAGACATGACACCAACCACTGTAAACCATCACCATTCAATAAAGTTTGTTTACAAAGTGTCGAGACATGACACCAACCAGTGTAAACCATCACCATTCAATAAAGTTTGTTTGTTTACAAAGTGTCAAGGCATGACACCAACCACTGTAAACCATCACTATTCACTAAACTTTGTTTGTTTACAAAGTGTCAAGGCATGACACCAACCACTGTAAACCATCACCATTCAATAAAGTTTGTTTGTTTACAAAGTGTCAAGGCATGACACAAACCACTGTAAACCATCACCATTCAATAAAGTTTGTTTGTTTACAAAGTGTCGAGACATGACACCAACCACTGTAAACCATCACTATTCACTAAACTTTGTTTGTTTACAAAGTGTCAAGGCATGACACCAACCACTGTAAACCATCACCATTCAATAAAGTTTGTTTGTTTACAAAGTGTCAAGGCATGACAACAACCACTGTAAACCATCACTATTCACTAAACTTTGTTTTTTTACAAAGTGTCAAGGCATGACACCAACCACTGTAAACCATCACCATTCAATAAAGTTTGTTTGTTTACAAAGTGTCAAGGCATGACACCAACCACTGTAAACCATCACCATTCAATAAAGTTTGTTTGTTTACAAAGTGTCAAGGCATGACACCAACCACTGTAAACCATCACCATTCAATAAAGTTTGTTTGTTTACAAAGTGTCAAGGCATGACACCAACCACTGTAAACCATCACCATTCAATAAAGTTTGTTTGTTTACAAAGTGTCGAGTCATGACACCAACCACTGTAAACCATCACCATTCAGTAAACTTTGTTTGTTTGTTGCATTACATGTAAAGCTACTTGAAATGACAGACTAAAGTGAAACCAGCTTGTCATCACAACCCACCATTAACTATTAGACCTCTTTTTACCAATGAATACTGGGATTGTACTAACCTTGTAACACCTCCACGACTGAAAGGGCGAGCATGTTTGATGGTAGGATTCGATCCCCTGACCCACAAGTTGCTACACTAGGCGTATTTGCTAGAGTTCTTTCTTGTAAGCTAATAACTTGTATTTGTATTCATGGAAAAGCTCCCACTCAGTAGCACCACACGCCTTCCGAAACAGCTCATCGCTAAGTCTGTTAGGTTATAGCACTAAAATTCGAGTTTCGATACTCGTGGGGAGAAAAACTTAGATATCCCACAAGGTACCTTTACATTTAATAACAAACACATGAAGCAGACTTACCTTACTACCTATAATCCATGTTAAGTGATTTACTGTCACGCTTATAATGCATCTATAGCTTAAAGTTCAAAGAATGTTTTATGGTATTACACGGATTTAAAGCCAGTTCGTTGTCCACGAAATCTTTATCCCAACTTTCACCTGAACTTATGAAAAGTTACAGTATAATTCTTTCCTTCTTGTTTTTCCTTCTCTAATGGTTCGAGCCTCACTCACTACGGTACGTGCCTAAACACTGTAAGTTACTTGACCACGGATTTCTCTTTAATCCGCTTGACAACCGTGTTTTTACAAACATTTTTCAACTCATAAAATTACAAAAACAACTTTTAATAAGAGATTTGTGTGTGTGTGTTTTCTTATAGCAAAGCCACATCGGGCTATCTGCTGATTAGAAAGACATAAATGGAACTAGTTCGCAATATGACAAGTTTATCACGTATTTCAGTACAAATATAAACAATACTTAAAAATACACTAAATATCGTTAATGTAAGACACAATAATATTTTATGAGTCATAAATCTGATTAAGTAATCAAAATACGATTCAATTCCAGCTTATGAAAAAGTAAAACTTTTATAGTGACATCGCTTTTGATAAATGTATAGATTAATACTTCTAGACTTCGATCTTGTGAATTATTTATAGAAAGATGGTTTAAACAATTCACTTCACGTTACCCAATTAGAGATTGATCGCTCGTACGAAATGAAAACGTGAATATTCCCTTATGCGCATGACACCGAGTAGCGGAGAAAAGATAGACTAAGCTTCAAGTGATTGTTTAAATAGGTCTACACGCGACAAGGCAAAGCATGACTGAGACGTCTTTCCGAGTCCTAATCATTCTAATCACCTCTGTCTTTTTATTGGAAAATAATTTTTTGCAATATTTTAGTTTAGCCACTTCAATTCACGTATTTTATTATCCATGTAAATATTTCTCAATTTTTGTAGATTTCTTTCTGTAAAGATAGTTCTTGCCTTATTAGTTTGGACTGTTTTGAATATCGGGCAAAAGCTACACGAGGGCTATCTGCGCTAGCCGTTCCTAATATACCAATGATAGGCTAGAGAGAAGGAAATAAGTAAATACCACTCACAACCAACTCTTGGGCTCCTCTCTTACCAACGAATAGTGGGATTAACTGTCATATTATAATGACCCATGTCTGAAAGAGCAAGCATGTTTAGTGTGACGGGAATGAGTCTTGACCTGCAGATTGCGAGTTTGCACTTTAACCACTAGGCCCTCTACCGCCATAGCGAAGAACTAACTCCCGTGGATACCATTAACATCTAAGGCTTCTGTTTACTTTTAACTGTTTTATAGTTTTATATCGACAGTAAGCTTAGTTACGTACAGCTGGAAAGCCCATAGTTCGATTCACCCTTGTGTACAAAACACTGATAACTTATTCAATAGTTCTGCGCAAACAAAAAAAATGAAAATATCCTTTGTATCTCTTCTTAGGTCATCTTCTGGTCGAAACACTGTTCTTTACTTTACTTTAATAAAAGTTTTAATACCCATACCAGCCGTCTTCAGATACAGTTTTACTTTAAGTAGGTTTCTGGTCATCACGTAAGCCTCCTCTGAGCCACCTACATCTTTCTGTAGCGACATCTAATGACCACTATAAACAGTAAAGCATCAAACAAGCAAAAAAATAGTTTTTTATGTTTGATTTGATAAAAATAGTAAACCAAGTATAACTTATTTTGTCCTATTTAAAATATCATTCTAGGATAAGTTCTAGTTACGTTAGTTGTGTCAGCACCATTGTAAATGTTTTCAGATAACCCACTCTATCAATGGACGTGACATTTCGTTATAACACAAAAGCTATAACTATTCACTAGTGAAAAGATGTCATAAAAAAGTGTACATTAAAATATCTGTTGTTTCTTCTGAAGTATATAGAAGGGTATACTGACTATTAACATAATGGTATACTGACTATTAACATAATGGTATACTGACTAGTAACATAATGGTATACTGACTAGTAACATAATGGTATACTGACTAGTAACATAATGGTATAATGGCTAGTAACATAATGGTATACCGACTAGTAACATAGTGGTATACTGACTAGTAACATAGTGGTATACTGACTAGTAACATAATGGTATACCAACTAGTAACATAATGCTATACTGACTAGTAACATAATGGTATACTGGCTAGTAACATAATGGTATACTGACTAGTAATATAATGGTATACCGACTAGTAACATAATGGTATAGTGGCTAGTAACATAATGGTATACTGACTAGTAACATAATGGTATACTGGCTAGTAACATAATGGTATACCTGACTAGTAACATAATGGTATACCGACTAGTAATATAATGGTATACCGACTAGTAACATAATGGTATACTGGCTAGTAACATAGTGGTATACTGGCTAGTAACATAATGGTATACCGGCTAGTAACATAATGGTATACTGACTAGTAACATAATGGTATACTGGCTAGTAACATAGTGGTATACCGACTAGTAACATAATGGTATACTGGCTAGTAACATAATGGTATACCGACTAGTAACATAATGGTATACCAACTAGTAACATAATGGTATACCGGCTAGTAACATAGTGGTATACCGACTAGTAACATAATGGTATATTGACTAATAACATAATGGTATACTGGCTAGCAACATAATGGTATACTGGCTAGTAACATAATGGTATACCGACTAGTAACATAATGGTATACTGGCTAGTAACATAATGGTATACTGACTAGTAACATAATGGTATACTGACTAGTAACATAATGGTATACTGGCTAGTAACATAATGGTATACCGACTAGTAACATAGTGGTATACCGACTAGTAACATAGTGGTATACTGACTAGTAATATAATGGTATACCGGCTAGTAACATAATGGTATACCTGACTAGTAACATAGTGGTATACCGACTAGTAACATAATGGTATACCGACTAGTAACATAATGGTATACCGACTAGTAACATAATGGTATACCGGCTAGTGACATAGTGGCATACCGACTAGCAACATAATGGTATACCGACTAGTAACATAATAATGGTATACCGGCTAGTAACATAGTGGTATACCGATTAGTAACATAATGGCATACCGACTAGCAACATAATGGTATACTGGCTAGTAACATAATGGTATACTGGCTAGTAACATGGTGGTATACTGACCAGTAACATAATGGTATACTGACTAGTAAACATAATGGTATACTGGCTAGTAACATAATGGTATACTGACTAGTAACATAGTGGTATACCGACTAGTAACATAATGGTATACCGGCTAGTAACATAGTGGTATACCTGACTAGTAACATAATAGTATACTGACTAGTAACATAGTGGTATACTGACTAGTAACATAGAGGTATACCGACTAGTAAGATAGTGGTATACTGACTAGTAAGATAGTGGTATACTGATTAGTAACATAGTGGTATACTGATTAGTAACATAGTGGTATACTGACTAGTAAGATAGTGGTATACTGACTAGTAAGATAGTGGTATGCTGACTAGTAAGGTATTGGTATACTGACTAGTAAGATAGTGGTATACTGATTAGTAACAGTGAACTATCTCCACTAACCTGGCACTATTCGTACTCATTGTTATGGTCTGTTTTTAGCTGATCTAGTTGTATCACTGTTTCACTTTGTTGAGTCAGTGTCTTACCTAACTCTATCACTGTTTGATCTAGTTGTATCACTGTTTCACATTGTTGAGTCAGTGTTTTACCTAACTCTATCACTGTTTGATCTATTTGTATCACTGTTTCACTTTGTTGAGTCAGTGTTTTACCTAACTCTATCACTGTTTGATCTAGTTGTATCACTGTTTCACTTTGTTGAGTCAGTGTTTTACCTAACTCTATCACTGTTTGATCTAGTTGTATCACTTTTCACTTTGTTGAGTCAGTGTTTTACCTAACTCTATCACTGTTTGATCTAGTTGTATCACTGTTTCACATTGTTGAGTCAGTGTTTTACCTAACTCTATCACTGTTTGATCTAGTTGTATCACTGTTTCACTTTGTTGAGTCAGTGTTTTACCTAACTCTATCACTGTTTGATCTAGTTGTATCACTGTTTCACATTGTTGAGTCAGTGTTTTACCTAACTCTATCACTGTTTGATCTAGTTGTATCACTGTTTTACTTTGTTGAGTCAGTGTTTTACCTAACTCTATCACTGTTTGATCTAGTTGTATCACTGTTTCACATTGTTGAGTCAGTGTTTTACCTAACTGTATCACTGTTTGATCTAGTTGTATCACTGTTTCACTTTGTTGAGTCAGTGTCTTACCTAACTCTATCACTGTTTGATCTAGTTGTATCACTGTTTTACTTTGTTGAGTCAGTGTTTTACCTAACTCTATCACTGTTTGATCTAGTTGTATCACTGTTTCACTTTGTTGAGTCAGTGTCTTACCTAACTGTATCACTGTTTGATCTAGTTGTATCACTGTTTCACTTTGTTGAGTCAGTGTCTTACCTAACTCTATCACTGTTTGATCTAGTTGTATCACTGTTTCACTTTGTTGAGTCAGTGTTTTACCTAACTCTATCACTGTTTGATCTAGTTGTATCACTGTTTTACTTTGTTGAGTCAGTGTTTTACCTAACTCTATCACTGTTTGATCTAGTTGTATCACTGTTTCACATTGTTGAGTCAGTGTTTTACCTAACTGTATCACTGTTTGATCTAGTTGTATCACTGTTTCACTTTGTTGAGTCAGTGTCTTACCTAACTCTATCACTGTTTGATCTAGTTGTATCACTGTTTTACTTTGTTGAGTCAGTGTTTTACCTAACTCTATCACTGTTTGATCTAGTTGTATCACTGTTTCACTTTGTTGAGTCAGTGTCTTACCTAACTGTATCACTGTTTGATCTAGTTGTATCACTGTTTCACTTTGTTGAGTCAGTGTCTTACCTAACTCTATCACTGTTTGATCTAGTTGTATCACTGTTTCACCTTTGTTGAGTCAGTGTTTTACCTAACTCTATCACTGTTTGATCTAGTTGTATCACTGTTTGACCCAGCTGTATCACTGTTTGATCTAGCTATAGCACTGATTTACCTAGTTGTAGCACTGATTGACCTATCTGTATCTCTGATTTACCTAGTTGTAGCACTGATTGACCTATCTGTATCACTGTTTGATCTAGTTGTATCACTGTTTGACCTAGCTATAGCACTAATTTACCTAGTTGTAGCACTGTTTTACTTAGCTATATTACTGACTTACCTAGTTGTAGCACTGTTTGATCCAGCTGTATCACTGTTTTACCTAGTTGTAGCACTGTTTGACCTAGCTGTATCACTGTTTGACCTAGTTCTAGCACTGTTTAGCCTTTTTTTTGTAATTATTTGACCTAGTTGTAACGTTGCATCAGCTAGTTTTGGCATTGACTGCCACTTTATAACAATCATCTCGAAATTTAACTTCGTATTGAGAGGCAGAAACGTTAATTATTAGGCCAGACACAGTCCTATGTGACAGAAAAGAAAAATATAAAGGAAAACTGTTAATAAAGTATGTCACAACCTTGAGTCATAATTATGTGTATGTGTGTTTGTTTCTAAACAGAGATACAGTTATGTTTACTCTAGATTCGAATTATTTGAATTGCATCCAAACGTTTTAGGTAAACACTTAACGTCGAATGAAACTTCTAAGACAACGTTGACTCTCGTCTGGTCGGTTCAGAAATTACTGTATTATCTCAAATCACAAGTAAAATATTTCATTCTTTAGTAACTGATAACCAGAATAGATGTCGCTAACATCTGTCTGATGAACTTTTCATAGGATATTTTTGCCGATCGAACGAACATTTTATGACAAGAATAGTAAGCCTACTTCATGTTCAAAGCTAAAAATAACTTATAAATAGAATTGTAAATTTGAGTTTCTCCTTGAGATAGATAGTTCCAGATACACCTATTTCATCTGTAAACTTGGAAGATCAAAAGTTTAGAGTCTGTAGTAACTAACTTAAATAATTTAACTTTAGATGTCTTAACACCCTATACAAACAAAATCGTGTAAAATTGTATTTTTGCGTTTTAACAAAATTGACATCTTAATTATTACGTTGTAATACTGAAGCTATTTGTACTCTTGCATTATTGTAAGTCCTGAATGTTACAGCGAAAAGGTATTTTTTCTCTAAAAATCTGTTTTTTTACTTTTTTTAATTGTTGGGTCATTAACTACTGCCAATTTTTTAATTAGAACTATAAAGTCCCTTAATTTACATAAAATGCTCTTATGCTTTAAAAAAAATCTTATTTACAAGACTCTGAGGAAAAATCGAACATAGATAATTGGAAATATTTCATTCCCATACTTTGAACGTTTGAATATTTTAGAGAATGACG